>NW_028277831.1:300000-512407 GCF_059751315.1 Micrasema longulum
AAAGAAGGAAAATTGTTAAGGAATGGTAAAGAATGAATAAAGGAAAGTAGGAGTAAAAAATTGTATTTGATTTAATGATTGAGAGCAAGAAAAGAAACAAAACGTCTATTCTCTGTTATACTTTTTAATTACGACGCATTATCTTGGATTCAAACTAAAGATAATGAGCTCATTTTTTCCATGATATATTTTGTTGCCCTTTGTTATATGGAATCTTTTTATGTTTTCTTATATTTTAATTACTTTTAAAAAATACCGTACAATCTTTTACAAAATATTTTATTTTCTCTTTCTTATGCGACACAAAAATATTATAATTGTTTTTTTAATGTAGAAGCGAAAATTCATTAACATTTTCTTGTATACCGACGAACAGCCATGCCTTTGTGGGATTTTTTGTTTACTTTTAATATGTATTATATTGCTTAATTATCCTTTATTTTTTAAATAATTTGTTCTACCTCTTTTATATATTGTAAAAAAGAACAAAAAAATAAAAATATAGATTTTTTTTCTCTTCTGTACCTATAATATGGAATTTAAAAAATATCAAGACTATTAAAATTCTTGTCAAATGCTTCATTTATATGATTATAAAGAAAAAAGAACGTGTTGTTATTTCTATATACATAATTAACCAAATGCAATTATTAATTTGACATACATTTTATTCAAATACTCAAAACTAAAATAAAAATATTTACTAATCAATTTTATTATAGAATGTCTTTTGATTCTCTTATTTTAGAAAACGTGAATTGTAAAATGCCCGTACCCTTAAATTTTCTAGTTTTCCTGCATGACACGATGCCAGTACAAAATCGGGACTGCACCTTGCTCACTATTGCCTACTGTTCGACTGTTCTTTGTACCAAAAAAATGGGAAAAATGAAAAAAAGGCTTGTAAAGGGTGGGGGTTGCGTTGGGTAGCACGTGAAAATGACACTACTGAAATTAGGCGAGCCGTCAGCCAATCACCGCTTTCCATTTCAAAAACTGCGGAAGCGCAGTCCATAAATTGGCGCGAATAACCAGCGACATATTTATTTGAAACTTGTCAACGGACGTTTATTGTGCAAGTTAAAAATGATATTTTCGAATATCGAATTATTTTCTTCAGCCAGCATTTATAATTAAAACACTTTTTAAAATTGTTGTAAGCAATTGGCAGATTTAAAGTTTTTAAAGGTAGGTAGTTTGCAATTTTTAACACTGATTAAGTAAAAACAAATTATATGAAATTACGAATTGAGGTAAAAATATATAAGTACTTTCACAAATAATATTGTAAGAAAATTTGACGTGAAAAACATTTAAAAATAATTGCTTCATAAATTTCAAAATAAAAAAGCAATATACCAAAACAATAGTTAATAAGATAATAGAAAAATAACACAAAATGAACATTAATATAATTAACATAACATTTATAAAGAGATAAAAAATAGTAATAAAATATTTATGAGTTTTAAACATTTTAAAACACAAAAAATATCTATTTAAAAAAAAAAAAATTTTCAACCATATATCTGTTTCTACCGATATTTTGTTTCTCTGAATATTAATTTATAACACGTTTTATAGTTTTTTCAATACAAAAGTATTATATAAGTTTTTTCAATACTTTTAAAAGATTTTTATAACAAATAAGTTATGAATTATGAAATTTAACTAAAATTAATTATAAAGCTTTAAAAACTTTTTTTTCGTTTGAGTCGTTTGGTATCGAAATCGGCGAAATCCAAAAATCGTTTTTTTTAAAAACTTTTTTCTTCAATAAAACGATTCACTGATTAGAATTAGTTGTTTTCTATACCAAACTTTACGGAGTATCGAAAAATGGTATCAATTTTGATGTTTTAATAATAAATAATATTTTAAAAATTGAGCTGATGAAGTCATGTTAAAGCGACAATCTGGTTAATTGAACAGTTGACTCGTACAAGATTTACGACGAAATCAAAATCAGTCAAATATCACCCGTCAAATCATCAAATAACAATTTGCTAAAAAAAAAATCTCTAAGAGCCGCGGTGTAGTGTAGAAACGAGATAAGGAGTTAAGGAGAAGTTTAACTGAAGCGGTAAATTCACAGTAAGACTGACGTGAAGCTACTAAGCGAGCTTTAATGTGTAGCTTTTTAAAGCTCCCTGAACGTTATTTTTTTACTTGGCGTATAAGAGACCCCCTTACTTCGTCGTCTTTGGCTTCAGCGTTTGCATCCTCTGTGGATAAATTACTGAATTTCTGCTGCCAGGAAATAACGTTCTTTTTAATTTTGATATAGAAGAAAAGTTATTTTCCACAAAATAAATTTGTAATAATATTGCTCATAATTTAACTTAGTGGTTCATTTGTTGATTTATTGCACATACTAATATTCATATTACTTTACTGGGGAATCAATATGATGCTAGAGCATTTTTACCATTAATATAGAGTATCCTCTGCTTAGGTTAGTCTTCGTCTAACATGGCTCAGTCTAATCTTAGATGGAAATTTTTTGTGTTTGAAATTATAAGTAGTTATTTACCAGTTTACTATCACCATAATAAAGAAAACTAAAACAGCTGAATTATAAATAACTGATGATAAAAATAAAATTATTATTATTTAATTGAAAAAAAGGATACATATTTATTAATACAAACATTATGGAACTTGAAAATAAATTAATTTAAAATAAACTTGCATTATAAACATAAGAATAAAAATAAAATAAACCTGAATAATATTTTGAGTTTGTCCAAATTTTTGTAGACAAGGACTGGATTCAACTCCCTGGGGAGCTGTTTATATTAACATTCTACAACAGAATGGTGAATGTAACACAGGGTGTAAAGTGGCCACTTAAACCAGCCATTGATAGGTCATAAGCCCTGTAGATGCCTAGACTTCTATATTACCTTCTCTTAAATGTTCTTCATCTCTGTTGTAAAATGTTAAAATAAACTTGTATTATAAACATAAGAATAAAAAATAAAAAAATTCTTGCAATTATTTATATGAATATTTTTTATTTATTTAAGTTTTTATGTTATCTCATTTATTTCATTTATAAACAGACTTCGTTTATTAAAAAAAAGGCAGAAATAAATCTGTTAAATGCATAAAAATAGTAATAAATATTTAAAGACAATAATTGTGAAGATTCATACAAAAATGTGTTTTTTTCAATACTTATATAGTTACTACGCGATTTTGCCGTTTTATTTTGGTTTAAAATAAAAGTTTTACAGACTCTATATGATCAATATATTCTATGTGATCAATTTTATCCCGTCACACAATTTTACTTATACTTTCTAAAATTACAATAAGTGTATTTTTTAAATGTTTTTATTGAAAGTTATTTAAATAAGAATTTCCTTTGATTTTACAAAAGGGAATTATCACGTACTACAAAAACAGATAAAATTATGTGAAATGGATTTAGAAAAATTATTTGTAATTTTAAAATCACAATGGATATTGTGGAAAAATTATTTCATGCATAACTTTGAAAAATAAATTATAAAAAATATGTTCCCAGAATAAGGCGGCATGTTTGGCATTGATAATTGTGACGTAAAGATTCATGACAAAATAATTCTATAAAAAATTAAACGGTTGCAAACAAAGTTAAAAATTAACATAAATCGTTACGTGGCCGATGCATTGACCGTTTTTGCGGGAATTTAAAATTATAAATTTAAAAATATTTTTATGGTACTATTAAATTTAACATTTCAAGCAATCTGTTTTAGATAAAAAAATTAAATGAAAATAAAATCTGAAATATATGTGCCTATGTATACTTATAAAACTTGAGACTAAATATGTAACTGCCGGAGTACCTCAGGGTTCCATCTTGGGTCCTACTTTATCTTTTTGTACTATACTCACTATACTTTTAAACTACTTTTAATTACTTATATTGTGTATGTATATGAAATCAATAAGTATATTGCTGCCCTTACTACAATGTGTCATTAATTTTAAAGATGTTTTTAAATTGACTTAAATGTATTGTCTTATTTAAAGATTCTTTAAAGATTCTTTTTCGGACAATTTTTTATATTCGATGCACATATTTTTCTTTTTTTCCATAGATATAAGAGTTTTTATATGTTTATAGAATTTAAGATTATGTATATATATTAGAGCTCAACTATATTCACCTGCTGACGAACTGCATTTTATGCAGTTCAGTAGGACTTGATAATTTATATGTTAACTTTTGTATGCTTTTGATAAATAAATAAATATATATATATATATATATGTTTAAAAATAAATGTAAAACAAACTCCATTTCTAAACACAAGTTTTCACTCAATTAGAGAGGTCAAAACGGAACTATTTATTGTGTACGTACCAACCATTTTGTAATTTCATACTTATTTTGTCAAGATTTTTTTTCAATAAATACATATATTTTTAAACTGGTCAGTTATTCATCCCCAGTTTACGGTTTTATTGAATGTAAATACAAATACAAAACATTAACGTTTTTTAGTTCTAGTGCAATTAATAATTCTGTTGCTAACATAGAACTGTGCATAGAGTTTGCAGACAAAACAAAATTTACTCATAAATTATTAAAAAATAAAATTGAAAATTGCGTCTAGTAAATTTAAGTAAGCACTCTCTTTACATTATTTTTGAAAATTTTCTAACACCGTAGATACTGAACTTATCATATACTTAAAAATTCACCTCGTGTAAGGAAGGTTAACGGAAACGATGTTCCTTCGTAGTAAAAGCTCGTTGATGCAAAGTGCGCCGTCCGCATAGACATGGACCGAGACACGTCATTATCTTTTGACACTATGCTGGTCGCCCCAGTCCAAAATTGCTCAGCCGGTGTTATGGACTTTGTTTCAAAAGCGTAGCCATGAGCGATTTCAAGCGTACAAAGCATGTCCTCCGATGAAAACAGGAATTAATTATTTCAACGTTTTCGTAAAATTTTAGTTTTCGTATTTTCACAGGCTATTTTGTACGATTTTAAGAGAGATGTTTTCCATTGTTGGTGGCAATATAAACCCACATATAAAGGATTATGAATTCAAGCTTCATAGCTATGATTTTGAAGCAATTTTACATCATAAATGCTGTGGCTTGAGTTTAAAAAGGCCAATATTTAATAATCACAATATAACAGGAGAGTAATTTTATGGCTTTTAAGTAATGTTATAAAAAACTGTTATAGGTGTATGAAACAATAATGAAAAAAAATACTATCACATATACGTGTGTATATAAAACTGTTAATTAATTAATAAATTAATCGGTGGCTGTTTATGGCATAATTGGCTGGGGAGGTTGCTCGACAGTTGTCATGAACCCCCTAATCAAGACGCAAAAACTTATTCTTAGAGTTATGTTTCGGTGCCCTCCGACCTACCCATCTGAACCATTATTTTAATTGTTAAAATTTCTTGATATTCGTCAAATCTATATCAAGAATGTATTGACAATTTTCTGGTCAGGCGACTACGGAAGGAGCTCCCAACTGCCAACAGAATGCCCGTACGAGGTTCTCGCGTAACCTAAACTTCTTAATACCGAGAACGCGTACGATGTTTGCTCGGAGACACTTTTCATATATAGCTCCAAAAGTGTTCAACATCTTGGATGAACATATTAAGTTCTCCAAAACAACGTCTATATTTAAGATGAAGATCCATAGTTGGATTGTATCGAGGGGTAGAGACCACTGTATGAGATTGCTTCGGGAATAAATGCATAACATCGCTGCTGTTTTCATTTTTATCCTATATATATCGTATATGTGTATGTCATCACTGTCATACGTATTATTATATAACTTTTGATTCCATTTTCGACATGTATTATAATTTTTTATTATTTTTATTTTTCTATTATTATTTTGTATATTTTTCGATTATTATTTTGTGTATTGTTTTGATAATTTTGCATATTGTTTTTGATTACCTGTAATATGTAAATAAATATTTTTGATTTATATATCGAAGAGTCCCGACTTCGAAGTCTTACATCCACATCTCAAGCGTGGCCTTCACTTTACTCTTCAAAAAATTACTTCAAATATAATTGATGAAAAGAAGTCGTACTAACATGAGAATACGATTTATTTTAGCAAATATAAAATATGTACAGTAAAATTAATGAGATATATTACTGAATACTGAATTTACATTTTAAGAATATTTTTCGACGCAATTAACAATAATTTCGAAAGGCGACGATCGTTGATCCCGGTAGTAGGTGGCAAGTATCAGAAACTAGAGAGAAGAGCGAGCAACCAATGCGTCGGTACTTTGATTGAGCCACCTACGTCACTGATACTGCGCGTTGCCAACGTTGCGATTGTCGCGTTTGAAGGCTATGCCCGACGGTTGGCGGTACCTACTTTTGAGGCACCACACTTTTTTTACGTTTATTATGTAGAACTTCATTTTATAATTGTTATATTTAAATCAAATACTGATTTGAGTTTACTTATTTTTATTATTTTATTTTTTAGGGAACTTTTAGGAAAATGCATTTGTTATAATTAAGTTTTCGTTGGTGTTAATTTAGTTGATAAGTGTTTACGTTCACTGGCACACTGACTACCTTTCATTGTTAAAAATTGTATTAATTAAACATTTTTTTTGTAAAAAACTCTTTCGAAAAATTGATCATTAAAATTTTACAATGTAATTTGTTTGATAATTATTTATTTTCTCATCTATTAATAGGTCTTTTAAAATGTTCCGTTTATTTTTTATTTAAAATCTCACGGAGATAGAGTATCGTTTGGGTATCTTTTAAAGATTTACAACCATGTTCGAGTATCGTTTGAGTATCCTCAAGTATTATCTGTTTAAAATTTGACACTGGGTATCATTTTTTTTAAATTTATTTATCTATCCATATTTTTCTCTTACAAAATATAATTGATAATGAAAATAATGTGACCTTACTGGGGTTACCTGTGCTGAGGACACTTAACAATATACTTTTTTTAAATGTTTTTACATTTAAAAATAAACAAATAATACTTATTTATTAAACTGAGATAACTAACAAAATATTCACAGTTTTAAAAACTAGGTATATATGTACATTTATATTATTTATATTACAAAACGCACAATGAAAATAACAAAAACCGAACATAAGCTATTCACTTGTGGAGCGGTTGATTTAAAATTGGGTGAATGAGACAATCCATTTTACTTCTATCTAGCTCCACTATATATTTTTTATAGCCTTTTTAAACATTTTCTCGTAACTATTCGTTTTAATAGATAGTGGCAGTAGGTTATAGATTTTAATTAAATAATACTCAAAATCCCTTTGTCCGAGAGTGGTATTAGTTAGTATTTCTTTAAGTTGTTTTTGTGTTGAGGATATAGTGATTATATTATTTATATGTAATGTATTGTGGAGGTTATGTCTTTCGTTTGAGTAAGAGTAGTTTTTGAATATGTGAGTGAGTATTGTTTTAGCGTATAATTGTTTTGGTGTCATAAGTTGTGATTTGTGGAATATTTCTTCAGTAGATGTCTGTATCGGGACTCTGTGTATTATTTGAATTGTGGATTTTTAAGCAACAAATTCACTATTTAAAACTGTGTCACTAGAAGTTTTGATTTTTAATTTTTGAATATTCGTTGTTAAAATTGTAAATAATATGAAGCAAACTGAAAACGCAATTAAAATTGTCAATGATTAAAACGAAATAAATGAAGATAAAATTTATCTAATAAACAATATTTGGCAAAGAAGATGCTGGTGTTTTGTTTAAACCAATTCCAGTAATTGAATCAATGATTTAAATATTTAGTGTGTGTAGATCGTTAAAAATATTATTGCTTTTGTTTCATTCATCCAATCCGAGTTTAATTATGCAAATGTTTCTGCGGTAAAGTTCTTCCCTACGATTACCGAAATTTCGTATTTTACTTCACTACAGAAATGTAAAATAGAAGGATTGTGCTGAAGGTTGTATCAGGCCCTGGAATTCACAGGGGTAGTTGGTTTAAGGGTAGCCCGAAAGACGTGTATATAGCCTACGTTCATGGAACATTACGCAGGGTGGCTAATAAACAACCCTTCATACTGAGGGTTAATGAACGCCGTACATAAAAACAGACAACAGTACACGAGATAAGGATGCGTGAAAAACAAATTTTATTTAATTTTGTTGGAAATTTATCATCCTTCCATTAACGAGGCACGTATTATCTACATCCAGATTAAAGGCTTTAAAAAGCGAATTTCGAATAAAATTTCTAACGCTATATGTGTATTATTTTAATTTTTTTACTTGTTTGCATCACAACAGACCAGGAGGCCCGATAAGAAAGTTCAGTGTTTTAATTATTTTTTTATATCTGTTAATATAGTGCTAAAAAAAGCCAAAAAAAAAAATTTTTTTTATATATCGTTTTGTCAGCGCTATGATTTTTTAAAGTTTTGTATTTCTGAAATAACTCCGTGCGTGACGGCAAACGTTATTCTCTGTCAGTTTTCCTGATTGATTTGTTTACGGCAAGCAAACCGGATATCCTTCACAGTTCTCAAATCATTGGTTGGTTCATGTGAACAAGTGACATCGTTCAAAGTAGTACATTTTTATTAAAATATTTATTTTTATTTTTTTACCTTGCTAGAAACCGAGCCCGGAACCTCGAGCATGATGACAAAATGCGACAATTTTAGCAGAGAGTAACACTCAATTTGATAACACCCTACCAAGGTTCTGGTTCTTTTTCACACACAGAACTGAATTCAGTCTCCACTTAGACACACTTAAAATGTTGTAAAATAATCTTATTTATTTCAATTTCTGACCAAAATATGTGTTGTGCGATTCTGTAATTTTATTAATTTATGATACTAACTTAAAGTCAATTAGTGAATTATATATCCCTACAGAAGTAAACGGTGCCGCGGACACTTTTACATAAAAATGTATTTTTGTTGTAAAGAAATAATTTACTTCTATACATAATATTTACGAATATAATAAAATACACTGTTTTACGATTGTTTCCGAGTTCTCCATACGTATGACTTATATTAATTAAAGAAAAAAAATGTTTTATTAACTAGAGCGGAGATTTCAAAATCAGTAGAGTTAAATGATATAATCCATTTCATTTCTACCACCCGGTAGTTTCTTTTTTTTTGTAGTCTGTTTTTTTCGAGTCATTTGATGAGTGACTAATCACATCAAACATCTGAATTTCAATCAGATTGAAACTTCATTCAAATGACTACAATACTGAATAAAATCAATTTCGTTAAATTTTCAAAAGGTAAACCTTTCTAAAAATCATTACATCCCTTCCCAGGTCTAGTCCCTTTGAGTGAGAGTCTGTTTTTCAATAGGTTACCCAAAAGTTTAAGGTTTTTCCTATACTGTGATCAAAATTTGTTCAACTTTAAGAATATCATTATACACCCATTAGAATGTTATACTGTGGATATATTATTTTGCTCGTCTCTAAAATCGTATAATTACATTAACAAATATAAATATAACCTTAAAGTATAATCCGAAAAGGTTACATTGGACGAATCCATATATTATTATTACATACCATCCTTTTCAACCGAGGCCCTGCTGTCCCTGATGACATATTCTAAAGGGATTTTTTTCATTTGATGTCTTCTAGTTATTGCTTTTATTTTCTTACTTACTGCTTTGGGATTTGAAGCCAGTAATATAAAATTACGAAGTCGAAAAATTTGAAAGTTGTTGAAGTATTCTATCGAAATGCCCTGCTCTTTTAACGGGCTTGTAATTTTATTATTCTTTACACTACATTTTAAGTTTAACAATGGGTGGCGTAGTAAAATTAAGTTTTTTTGCTTTGAGTTTGAAGATTCTAAAAATCTTTCATACATGTGTTTGTGTTTATAAATAGCATAACTTTTTACACCGGACTCTCGCACGAAAGGTTAGGAGTTAGATTCCCGGGGAAAAGCAAAAAAAGTTATTATTCTTAAGCTTGAGTGCTTTGTGCTGAACTTCACTGCTGTAATTGAGCTTTCAGACCTATTGTAGTGCCAAAAATAAATACATTTTTTTAATGCACCCGTTCCTGTGATGTAACCGGCGCGGCATTGCAAATTTCACTTAATGAATTAATATATCGGCAACTACTATATTTTATATTTTATTTTACTTTGTTTTATTTTATTTGATTTGGGAAATCAACAGTCCTACATACATATTTATAGTAAACAAACAGATATAGTGTATAAACTCAGAACTATTAGCAGATTTCCACAAAGTATACAAAGTTAGTAATGAAAATAATTAGAGATCTAAGAAACATTCTTGGACTTAAATGGGATTCCCATGTCAAGGATATCTACCGACCAACAAAGATAATTCCTTTCAAGGTAATGCCACTGCATGATATAACCAATACCATTTTAAATATCATAAACTTTTCTGATCACTCAAATTTAAAATACACATTTGGTCATAATATTCATAATTACAATACGCGTTCTTCAGGGAATCTTCTTGTGTCAAAGTTTCGCTCAACAAAGTTTGGCAGTAGGTCCTTGGAAAATATTGGCCATTCTGAATATAATAAACTGGCTGATGAGCTAAGACACGAAAAATTGAATGAAAAATCCAGAAGTCTCGCAATTAAAAAATATTTCTTAAATATTTTTGTAAATGATAATTATTAATGTAGTTTATATAAGATGGTGTTTTATGTTTATTATACAATAATGTTTTCTTTTTATTTCGGATGTATTAATTTGTATGATATTATGTATCGTCAAAAAATGTGTTTTCTTACGTACGGTCCCAAATGAGTTTCTTTAATAACTCCTTGGAGTAAAATATGTACTTTTTGTATTATGTGTTTTATTAATAATAAAATTTTTAAAAATATATATAAATATATTACATGTTAAATAAATCTAATAGTGAGAATTCTAATAGTGAGTTATTTACAACTCGTTGAAAATGTCCCTCAAAAGTAAATATTTGGGTAAATCATAAGAACGCAAATATTTATTTAAAAAAAAAAAAAATACATATAAGTTTATACAGTAAGTTATTGTAAATTGGGCGGGATTAGGACAAAAATGCTTGAAGAGAGGATAAGGAGGGGAAGTGAGATGTACAAATTTATTATTACAATGCCTCTTTAGTTACATTATGCATTTTTAGTGTAAAATTGAAATCTGACAGAGTAATGTTTATGTAATTTTCATCTTTAAATTTTGTATTGTACACTGAAAAAGTCCTACGAAAAAAAGCATTTTTAACATACGATGTTTTACTTATTGCTTCATGAAACAGGTGGTACCGTCTACAAATCCTGGCTGGCACATGTATTATTATTAAACTCAGTAGTTCTGTTCAGTCAACTATGAAAAATAACACATTTTAAAAAATTTATCTTTAAGTCAACTTTAACATATTAGAGAAATATTAGATCATGTATTTGGGTACAAATATTTGGAACTAAATATTATATAATACATTCATTTGTGAGAAAGAGATGTAGATTACTTATCACGACGCAGATAATTGAAATAAGATGAAAAGAGTCAATGATTATCATTTCCTAACCTCAAATTACTAAGGTAAAGGTTAACTTAAGGTAACCTCAGGCTTCCATTTAGTGACTTAAGGAAGTTTTTTTACAATGATAAACGTAAAAAATCTTTTGTTTCCATTATTTTTTTTTTGCACCTCAACAGGCCCAATTACAGTGGTTAATTACAGCACAGAACACCCAGGCTGGAGAAAAATAACATTCAATTATTGTGTTTTCATCGGGAACCGAACCCAGAACCTTCCGTGCGTGAGTTAAGCGTCTTCACCGCTACACCACGGAGGCCAAAGGTTTTGTCGGTATCTATAATTAAAGACCTCCCCGGAAGAAAGGTCTTTATGAAAAAAAAGACAGCTTGACCTGGTTAGTATCCGCCATTTTGATTCACATAGATTCTTATACGCGTAAAAAAATACTTCAACCATAGATATGAGTCAAAATCAGTGTAAAAAAGAGAAATAACATTCGAACACCTACCTAATGCTATATAGATATATATAGCCCTGAAAATTGGTAAAATAAACCAAAGTAGGGAACAAAATGCCGAATACTCCTCTAGTGGAACGGAAGGCCTGTTGACTACTGCCAACAGGCCGGCTTCTCCTGAAGAGTTTTAAGTGGTTTTCTCTCCACGTGAGCAAATGCTGAGAAGTTCCTGATTAGCCCACATTAATCTATCCCTCCTGATCCCAATAGTTAAGATAAGTTTTAAGATATTTAATTGCAGAAAAATCCACTTTTTGAAATATAAAACTTTTATATTATAAGCAAGGTAGATAATAAAGCAACTCCCATATATATAAATAAAAAAAAATGCTATATAGATAATTTTTTCATCAAAAAATCACTTTTTGTCCACATGTACTATATAGATCTTTCTTCCGGGGAGGTTTTCAATTACTTATCGATAATATGCAGATTGAAAAGCGTGCTACTGATAAATTGTAATTTTCTTTTTTTTTTAAATTAATAAACATAGCACAAATAACAAATTGACTAAAGAAACGTATATGTGGGATAAGGTTGTTGAGGGTTGGTTGGATGAGGAAGTTGCTACCCCAGAAAGAGATTGACAGAGATACGAGGTGGCTGTTTGATGTTCATTTATTATATGGTGAATAAATAATGAATTATTTTGGATGAGTGTAACGAAGATTAGGAGTTGAAGTAACTGCACTTGAACTGCGTGCTAGAGCTGAGTGAACTGGACTGACTACAGTTAACTGGTTGACTGAACTTGTTGGGCTGACTGACGGGCATTGCGTCTTGTGGTCTCTTTACATACCACATTTCTTTGTAGCTCATTTCTTCATGGTTAAGACAATGTAAATGTACTGCAGAATAATAGCCCTCCGATTTTATGTGCAATACTGTCAGAGTTGCTGTATTGGATTCTATAGAAAATGATAACATTGTTTTCTTCGGTCATCACACTATTTCAGGTGAAACGTTTTAACACGAGTGAGTCATCGATTTTGGATTATGAAACCAACACATAGGTGTGTTTAAAAGAATACGAGGCATTATAAAGTCAGCAATTGCCAAAATATTGTACTCTGCATTATGCCATTCACAAATTAAATATGGTATCATTTTATGGAGAGCAGCAAGCAAAATAGCACACCATTCAATGGTTATTGTACATAGAGCCAATTTAAAAGTCCTCTTGAAAGTGCCTACTCATATATCAAAAGAACAATGCTCAACGTAATGAGGAAAACAAAAACTTTTTTATAAGTTTCTCTGTTTCAAATTCCAAAAGTAAAACAATCATATTTATACGAAAACTAAAACAAAGTGTATAATATACATATTTTATGTTATTAATTTAACACTTTATATACATATACAATATATATACGTTAATAACAAAGTTGTTTAAATTTATTTATTTTATTTTTCAAAATTTAAAAATCACCTACATTAAATGTGTATCCAGGATGTTCTTTAAACCCCGTCACATCCGAAACCACGATGATCAGTATGAGCAAGAGGACATATTGGCACATTAAAATAATTTTTTAAAACGAATAAAATTTACAAAAATAAAATATTTAAAAAAACGAATGGGTGCTTTCTTCTGCAGGGGAGAAACGAGGAGGGGGGAGTCTGATACACCATAGATCACACGGCCGCACCCCCCTCGCTTCTCCCCTGCAGAAGTAAGCAACCATTTTTTTCTATTTAATATTTCATTTTAAAAAAATATCTTTATTCTAAATATTTTTTTGGATATGCTAATATGTCTTCTTGCCCATACTTATCATCGTGGTTTCGGATGTGACAGAGTTTAAAGAACACCCTGTATAATAATATACCTACTATTATAAAAATACATCAATATGATAAAATTTGTAAGGAGTTGAATAATTTATCCAAAAATTTTTCTTCGGGTTAACTAATGAGTGACATTTTGAAAATGATCCTTAAGATAAAAAAAACTTTATTTGATTTACTTTCATATAACTTTGAATTATCTATCCTTACCTCTGTTTTGTATAAATACATTGAACTCCTTAATAAAGATACCAGTCTCTATGATGTCGCGAAAGCGATGAAACCGGTCACTGGATATTCCAAATTTGTGGATTAAAGTATCACTCGTCTTTTATTTACATAATAAATTACAATGAACTTCCATCAAGAATTTAAACTTACAAACTTAAATGTTTTAGATAGTGAGTTGAATAATGTTTTTAATAAAAATAATTTTTAACGCTGATATTTTTTTTCCCCGTTTTTCTGGGTTCAATTTCATCACGAAAATAGACGATTTCTCTCTCCTGTGGTTTCGAGTATATTCAATATTTTTTTATTTCATCAAAGTCCGGAGGAAAAAATATCTAATGACCTCTGGGTCGATTTTGAATTACGGCCTCATTACTTTCATATCCTCCGTATTCTAGATTCAGTCTACTTCAAGAGTTTGGGATCATCAAAATATCATTTGTGCTTTCAGTAATTTCATATGACCGCTACTTGGCGTTACGTGACCAAATTGAAATAATCTGCTACGAGTTATAACTTTCAGTATTAACACTTTGCATCCCGGAGCCTTGTAAACACGTGATTATATAACCACGCGTTGTGTCCCGGTCCCATGTTTTCACGTGATTTACCAGCTGTTCAAAAAAGTGCATTTTGATATCTAGTGACTTTTATTAGTACTTTTTCGTTGCTGGTAAACTACGTGAAAACACGGGACCGAGACACAACGCGTGGTTATTATAATCACGTGCTTCCACGGCTCCGGGATACGAAGAACAAAAAAAGGAGTGAGTCGCTGCAGGTATATGTGCGAACATTGCAATGTGGTTCTCCATAAAGGCCAATGTTGGCAAAACTACATACAAAAATGACTTATTTAATGGTTTCAAATAAATATGAGAAGTAAAAATTGATTAAACACAGCATTTTTATAATTATAACACGTTTAAGAAACCCTTCACAAAGCATGAAATTTCACAAAAATAAGCCGGGCACAGAGTAAATTCTGTGTGTATTTGGCCGGTGCTCAAAGTGTTAATACTATTAAATCATTATGTAAGTTGAGTTATTTTATTACTGGAGATTTAAATTTAGTTTTGAGTCGTCATATTAATATATAATAACTTAAAATAATTTATTTTTATTAAACTATCATCATCACCATTCTATACTCACCAAGTACCTACCCTAGACGAGTTTTTTCGACTCAAGGGCAGCTCACAAGTAAAAACTCTAAATAAGCCAGTTGTGTAAAAATTGAATCACTTCACGATATATTGTAGTGCTAGTAGTTGGAGCATTTGCCTTCAGCGTTTGAGGTCCCAGGTTTGATTTCTGGCAAGATTAACTTTTTATATTTATTTAAAACGTTGTCTGATACTATAATAGTTTATTGTATCCGCACTATCGTCAAATACGTAAGACTAAAAACATGTTTTCATATAACAAATGATCGAAATATGAAATTATTTAA
The DNA here is from genome assembly GCF_059751315.1 of Micrasema longulum. Taxonomy (NCBI): domain Eukaryota; kingdom Metazoa; phylum Arthropoda; class Insecta; order Trichoptera; family Brachycentridae; genus Micrasema; species Micrasema longulum. The sequence goes on from NW_028277831.1 coordinate 315,514, forward strand.
AAAAATATATATTTCTCATCGAACCAGTTGGTTATACCAACAATATTTTGAATTCGTCGTTGAAATTTTTGTGTACAAGGACAGGATTCAACCCGCTTGAGAGCTATTCTGATTAACAAATTACAACAGAAATGGAGAAAATTTTGAAAAAATGGATATGGAAGTGTAGGCATTTATAGGGCTTATGAACGAGTAGTCACTGGCTGGTTTAGCTAGCCAGTAGTAACATATTCATTATAATAGCTCTCTAGGGGGAATTCCGTCCTTGTCTACAAAAAATGGCAAAAACTCAAAATATTGTTAAATGTATTTATTTTTAAGAAAATCAATTTAAAACTGAATATCAAAATTATAAAGAGTGTTTTAAATATTTATTGTCAACAAAATGTTTAAATATTTTTTTTCACAAGTGGGAATATCTAAATGGCTTATGTCAATAAGTGACATTTATTAATATTATTCGATTTGGCCTCTTTTGTTTCTAAGGACTGTAAATAATGTTAGATAATTTTGGTGCGCGTCATATTCGATCATTTCTCATCGGTTTTTATCGAGGTTTAAGTGAAAATTGCTCCCTTGGCGTAAAATAATTTAGAGTCCTTCAAACATCTCGGTGACTCTTTAAATCATCCTTAGAATAGCTTTCCTCAAACTATTTTTCACCCGCATCCAAAACACTTAGGCCAAGTTTGTCAAATATGACTTCAAAATGAAGGATATTTTTATTACGAAGGATAACTTATGAAGCGCAATTTTGTACTATATTACCTCAAGGGCGCTTTGCAAAGTGATTCGACAAATAAATAAATTTAATTGAAACTTTAAAATTTGTAATTTACGTAAATTTCGTTATGACATGCTACGGATTTATTCGAATGATTTGGAGAACAAGTGGGTTTTAAGCTTTTTTTGAAACATCACTTTACTTTTGCAGCCTCGCAAATGCACGTTCACTGAATTTAGTGCGCTGTTTGCGTAGAGAAACAGCCAGTTTATCTGGAATGCTATTCTTCTTGATACTCCGGTCAGAGTTTATGTGTGTATGGGTTGTATATCAACTGACTCGTCGTAAGGTCAAAATAATAATTTTCAAAAAAAAGAAGGTTATAAAACCAGAAGACAAATTAACCTTTCCATGCTTTAAGTTATTTGAGAGGCTAATTGATTCATTGATTCCATTGCATTCATAAAGTTGTCATGTGTGTTTAATTATTGACATATTACAATGGAGATTTTTTATATTTTTTTATTGAAATTTTTTTTCACGTAAGCATTTTTCTAAACTTTTTTTTTTATTCCCGCTAAACTGCAAAAGCAGTTTTTTTGCAGGGATTTTTCTCTTTAAACATTTTGGTAACACAATATAATACACTAATAATAACACGGGGAGCTAAAAGCCATTCCGAAATCGGCCCACAAAAAGTGCTATGAAGATTGGAAAGAACTTTGGCAAATGTGTATTGACTCTAAGAGTGATTACTTCAAAGATAATAAAATAAATATTTATGGATTATTACGCAATTTAAAAAAAAATAATTCTACGAATTCCTGTACATATTTTAATTTGAGGTGTATCTATTTAAAACTAATTTAACAACAGGCAAACATGATTTAAAAACCGTGACCTGGTTTACTACAATCAGCACGATTTGGACTCTGATAAAACATCCCTCTTGTCACCACCATATTGTCGATAGGGGCTAAAATGACAGGGTGGGTAAATTTTACCCGCAGCATAATACGAAGATAGATAATTCTAAAATATAGTTAGGTGGATGGGTAAAGTATATGTTTCTGTTACCTTGATGACATGCTGATATTTCATTGCAAATACTAAGTTTGATAAAACAACCCTTACTCACCACTTTATTGTCGATCATTATTATCAACCCCTTTTCTGTTGAATAGAGCACTAAATTGATAATTCGATTGCACCTATCTTAATTTCTTACATTTCAGGTGCCAGCCATGGAACATCAAAATATTGCACGCCAAAAAACCGATATAAAAGATGCGGTGTCTGTATGTAAACACATACTAAAGTAGTTTCCCGCTATCCCTTCTGCCTTCCTCTATTGGGAAACGGCGTGGAGTGATAGCTTGTTTGTTGTTGTATGTTGTAAACGTAGAAAGTTTAGGTTTAAATGAACACATATTTTTTCACTATATTTTGAGTTTGTCCAAATGTTTGTAGACGAAAGACTAGATTTCACCCCCTACGGAGCCGTTGAGAATAACTTATAACAACAGAGGTGGTATTCTGGATCTTCTCTACCTCCTAGAGGGTGATTTATTTTAAGGTTTGAATTTCTTTTTTTGCTTCAAATTATGGCTACACTGATGACCGAAACATTTTCGTTTTTTTCCGTTTTTGAAGCTGTTTTATACACCATTTGACGTCTAATCACTAGAGTGGCCATTATATGAAGCAAATAAAAAATAAAAAAACTTTATATAAATCATTCTTTGGAAGAAAAGATTCAAAATACCACCTCAGGGATGGAATACATTTAAGATTATTTATTTTCTTATTTTCGGGCAATAAAGGTTTCAGCTCTTTAATCTCACTTAAATCAACAAATTGAAGAATTGAAGGAATATGAATGTTCAAACACAAGCAAAACGGTAAATGTTATACAGTCAAGAAGCTACTTTAACCAGCTAATGACAGATCATAAGCTTTGTAAATGAAAAGACTTCCATATTCCGTTCTCTAAAATTCTCTTGTAAAATATTTTTGTATTTTATTATTGATTCCATATTTTTTGTTACCTCTATGTATTTTTCGCGTGTATTTTTTATCGCTATACAAAATAATTAAGGCATTAAATAAGAGATTTTTGGTGTTTTATTTAGTTCATTAAATTGTTAAAGCCGTTATTTTAATGAGTACAGGCAAAAACGTTTAATTTGTAAGTTATTTTTGTGCTTGTTTGAATTCACGATATTTAAAAATTTAAAGTTACTTTTTATCTCTAACAGAATTTGAATTTTCTTTTCAAATGCGAATTCGGTTTTAGAAAAATTATAAACACACAATGTCAATTTACATTATTTTACAATAAATAGGTATACAATTCACAAAACAAAAAATGATAACACTAAGCATCTTTCACCAATTATATGTGAACACCGATAATCTCAAAACAAACATTATAAATGTTAAATAGACTAAAATGATTTTTTTTTATACGTATTCTTAATGCAATTTATTAAAATTTAAATTAATTTGAATAAAATAACTTTAAAATAAATGTAATTTTTACAATTGAATAAAATTGAGCTAAAATATTCATAATTTATTATGTTTTTTTTTTTTTGAAGCACTAATTTTGTGGTTATTCATTATAACAAAATGAATACAAAACAACTATGTTTTTAAACAATTATTTTTTATTATTTTTTCTACCGGCCAGTTTTAAAGTTACGCAAGTTTCTCTATCAAGGTATTTTAACATATAAATGTTATCATTTTTTACTTAATTTTAAATGTTAACATACGGAGCTTTTAAGTCAAGTCTTTTTGTCATGTTGATCTTGTAAAGATAGGCAACATGACAAGAGATTGGTTCCATATGTTAAGATTTGATATTTTAAAAACCCTGTTAAAATAAAATATAGTTAGATCCATGAATTTATTATAACTGGATAAATGAGCTTGTGAAGCTTTAAAACCGGTGGTAGAAAGAATAATTAAAAAAAAATGATTAAAAAAAAAAAAACTATATTTTTATATAACTAAACGTACATTTTTTGGTTTGTCCTTTGACTCAGATGAAAGTTTGTATAATTCATCTCCAGGTGGCTGAAAATACAGCAATGAGCGAAATAAAACTAGGATCCTGGAACTCTAACGCAATCAAAAGTGTATTTTGCTCTCGTTTCCTATATTCGATACGAAACGAATTAGTTACAAAATAAGGCCGCAGAGCAGTTTTCAAAAGCTCACTTAAAACAGTACTGCCGACGTGTTTCTACAGCACAGGCAAGTATTTAAAAAGAAAACGATGTTATTGCTCCTTTTTTAAAGACGACACCCTTTCCATGTCTGTCTAGATCTTGCCATGATCATGCCTACTATACCTTTATGTGGTTTCTTAATTAGTTGCTAAGATTCTTAGATTGTTTAGGTTAAATTTACTAAAATATGTTTTATGATAAGAATGCCAATTAATTATGGCTTCCAGAAACCATTAAAAGGCTAAAAGTGTTTGTGACTTGTCAATGGCTGGTTTAACAAAAAAATACCCCAATTATTTTACCAATTTGTTAAAAGTTTTAACAATACTCCAGTTATAAAGAAAGTATCAATAAATAAACAAGTTATAAATTTCAGTTTTTATCCATATTCAAAACAATTTTATATATCATGCAATCATAATAAATAAGAACGAAAAAATACAATAACAGAGTTTTAGTTTCAAATCATTATTTCATTTCACATTAAAAGGAGGATTTTCTTTTTACATTCGTTCTGAAAAAGCGCCACATTGGAACATGGAAAACGTTTTTTTAAAGCCATAAATCTTTTTTGCGTTCATAAAATATAACCACACATGATCCAACGTTCAGAAGTTACTCTGATTGCCCCCTTCAAGGGCCTTATTCTGAAACCTACTTGCTGAACGATATTTTTTCTCGCATCTAATAAACGTTCCTTTTAAAACTCCAATGAATAGAACTATGTCGGAATTTCATTTATTTCGATGGCAGTGATTTTATAAAACTGAAAAACTTAAAGTGTTTAAAGTAACTTATTAAGTTACACAGATAAATGCGACTCAATATTTTCTTCTTCTTCGTTTTTTAATGGCCTTTTCACCTCTCAACTTGAACTTCGAGGACTTTTATTTATCCTCGCCTACAACCTGCACTGTAGGCAAGCGAGCTCACGTGAAAAATGTATTTTATTTGATGCACAAAAACACGTTTTTTTAAGTTTTTATATTTCATTTATTTCATTTATTTAATTTATTTAATTTATTTAATTTATTTCATTTATTTCATTTATTTAATTTATTTCATTTATTTAATTTATTTCATTTATTTTATTTATTTGATTTATTTGATTTATTTGATTTATTTGATTTTTTTTTTTTTTTTATTTATTTTATTTATTTTATTTATTTTATTTATTTTATTTATTTTATTTATTTTATTTATTTTATTTATTTTATTTATTTTATTTTATTAATTTTATTAATTTTATTAATTTTATTAATTTTATTAATTTTATTAATTTTATTTATTTTATTTATTTTATTTATTTTATTTATTTTATTTATTTTATTTATTTTATTTATTTTATTTATTTTATTTATTTTATTTATTTTATTTATTTTATTTATTTTATTTATTTTATTAATTTTATTTATTTTATTTATTTTATTTATTTTATTTATTTTATTTATTTTATTTTATTCATTTTATTAATTTTATTTATTTTATTTATTTTATTTATTTTATTTATTTTATTTATTTTATTTATTTTATTTATTTTATTAATTTTATTTATATTATTAATTATATTTATTTTATTTATTTTATTTATTTTATTTATTTTATTTATTTTATTTATTTTATTTATTTTATTTATTTTATTTATTTTATTTATTTTATTTATTTTATTTATTTTATTTATTTTATTTATTTTATTTATTTTAATTTTTTTTTTTTTTTTTAACATACAAAAAATTAAATACAAATTATCCTACTGAACTGCATAAAATGCAGTTCGTCAGTAAGTGCTTATAGTTAAGTTCTAATAAATATACATGATCATATTTCTTAAATTCTACAACATATAAATACTCTTATTACTATGAAAAAAAAGAAAATATGTATTCTCATGTGCATCAAAAATATGTTACACGTAGAAAAAAAAATTGTCCAAATAAAAAAGAAAAAATTTTAATATTTAAACCACGTTCTAAAAGTCAGATTTTCAGAATACGTCTCTTGAGCCTGAGTTTTTTTGTTTTTTTTATATTTAATAGGAACATATTTGTCATTTTTGGTTTGTTGTACTTTAGTGTTTTTCTTCCGCATGTATTATTGGATTAAGGGAGAGCTATTCCATCTACACTAGTCAACCAAGTAATATATACATTCTCCAATTTATTTCTTTATGCACATAGAGTTGCATGCTGAGAAACCGGCTTAGACCATAATAACGCTCTAACGGATAAAATATTTATACATTACTGCAATAAAGATATAAGGATATCGTGTCGCTGACAGTACTTTCTTTTTAAAATTAATAATTTAATTATTGAATTTTATAAGTTCTAAACAGGGTTTATGTTTGAATGTAAAAAATATTGCAACAGAGATGAAGAGCATTGTATCGAAGGGAATATAAAAGTTTAGATATGAACAGAAGTTATGACCTGTCATTGGCTGATTTAAGTTGTCAGTTTAAATACTGCGTAACATTCACAATTCTAACATTCTTCCACTTAAACCAGCCAATGATGGATAATAAGCTCTATTAATTTATTAAATGTGTACCAATTAAGTTTTAAAATAAAATGCTCTTTTTAAAATAAGGTTTTGAAATTAACCATAATTTTAAAAAATACAATCAAAAAACATAACGTTACTTAACAAAAATATTTTATAATCAAACCTCTTACCAAACTTTTTCCGATACCCTCTCCCCTAAAAATAAACGTTTAATTTATTATTTTTTTTACTTACGCACCCAAACACACATTCACATATACACATGAAGACAGACGGGGCGGGGCACACATACAAAACATCATGTAAACTCGTTTCTTACATTTATTTTAATATTTATTCATCTTTTTGACATTGTAAACCATAAAACATTCGAAAAAAGACCTTACTGAAGTTGCGCGTGCCAAGGACACTGAACAATATACTTTTTTAATTTTGTTATTAATGTGAGAATATACAAAGAGGACTTATGCAAAGAGAAATTACAAAATGTAACACAAATACACAAACAGTTTTAAACACAACTTATTTTTGTTTATATTTAATTTCTTATTAAATAATAAATATATTATATTTTAAAAAAGTAATTAAAATTATATATTATAAAACGCACAATAAGAGAACAATAATATAACACAAACTCTACGTTTGTAGAGCAGGTGATTTAATATTGGTTTAAAAGAATGAGACAATCCATTTAACTTCTAGCTAAGTAATATTATGTATTATTTAATCAACAGTAGATTTATTAAATTGGCTATATATTTCTTCTTATTTTTATGTAATAGTTATTCAAATCCCGAATAAAATAAAATAAATAAGCGCATAAACTTTTATATTCCCTTCTAAAAAATGTTTTTCACCTCTTTTGTAATTTATGAATATTTTAAATGTTTTTTTCAGCAAGTTATAATCAGTTGTTAAAACTTTGTGGAATAGTTTGAACATATGTATATAGGGAGTGGAATAAGTTTAGGGTTTCTCCACCCCCGCGAGTGAGGGTCGTTTGTCATTTGTCTTCTCCGAGACGTTCTAGTTATCTGCCCGTATTGCCTCCGCATCTCCTTCCCAGTTATCTCGTCTCCCGTTATCTCCCGAAGGCTCCGTTTGGCGCATGTATCCTTATCGGGGACTCTCTTTCTGCGGCCACCCCTTTAGCTCGCTCGTTCGGGCTATGCGAAACAGCCTTGGCGAACTATTTCGTCAAATCGGGCGATTCATTTTCGATACCGAGTTCCATCAGCATAGTTAATTGTCGTCCTTGACGTCAACAGCTGATTTAAAATTTAATAAATCTCGTCGACAAATATTTCAACAGACATGGGTGACATTTACTTAAAATTTCTACAAAATATTAGGTGTTTATATAAGTTTTGTCTGTTTTGCTTCCAAATTTATAAATGAGCTCTAAAAGTTAAATCAAAAATTTCATTGGAAAGATAATTATATTTTAAATGGGATCTTTTGTTTGTTTTTACGTGTGTGTGTATTATTTTATTTGATTACAAACCTTTCAAATGGAAAGTCAATTAGACGAAAGTGAGCCTTTTTAACACTTCCATCTGATCACGTTCAATCAAGAAAATAAATCTGCTCGCGATATTTGCGTAGTGAACGATGAAGATTCCTTAAAGTAATTTATTTTATTTATTAAAAGAAAACAACAGCTTTTGCAATTTTAAAAAATACCATATTAAGAAAGAAACCAACATTACGGGCCAATTATAGTATTCTATATATTTGTAAATACAATGCAAAAACAAAAAGAGCGTACCCGTATAAAGCCACTCCTTAGAATTATACGGAGTGGCTTTACACGGGTACATTGGGCTTTACATGGGTCATTTTATTACAAGTGGAATTACACTTGTAAAAAAATTTAATATAGCAATAATAATGAAAAACAACATAATGGTGATATTTTTTTTTGTTGACTCTGTCTTAAAAAATCCTTTCGTCAACGGATGTACACGGAGTAACCTCTGATCAGCCATCCTTTCTTTCTTCTTTCAAATGAGAGAAAATAAATATAATATAGGTTTACAAAAAATAAGGTATGTAAAATCTTTTTAATACTTATTTGTTGTTAAAATAAACCACTACATTAACCCTTCCCAAAAAAGTTATGGCAGTACAACAAAGAGGAACAGATATGTCGTGCGATCCGACTGACGATCGGCGTCGTGTCGTGTCTGGGACGCGTGGTGTGAAATTGGCTACCGGCCACGGGTGCGCGAGCAACCAGGCTTTTGGTGGAAACCATACGACTGGAAGTAAAATAAAATTAAGGAAAGAAATGCGCATTGGAACCTGGAACGTTCACGGACTTTAGCAAACTGTAAAACTCAATTTTTTTTAAAATGAGATATCAAGAAATGAACTAACTACAGGGGTCGCCACACAAAGTGTTATTGTTTGATGTAGCCACCTTTAGCGTGGATAAAAGCATCAAGTCTATCCAAAAAGGCTTCACACGCTGCACGAATGTGGGTTGATGGTATTTTGTCCCATTCTCGGCGAAGAACCATCTTTAAGGCGTCGACCGTCTCATATTTTTTAGCTGATACATTGGCCTCTAGAGTGGACTATATGAAAAAGTCTATTGAGTTTAAGTCCGGGGAATATGGAGGCCACTGTTGTGATGAAATGAAGCTGGAATATTTTTCTTGTAGAAAACGTTGGGTTATACGGGCTTTATGGGGGATGGCGCTGAGTCTTGTTGCGCCCCATGCTACAAACAGACACATTGACATTTTTCGCCAATGAGGAACTTCAGCCCTACGGGGAATTGAATACAAAAATGTTCTCTTGCGCGGGGTAAAAATTATAGCATGAAATTGTAGGGCAAAGTTTCTTGAAAATGTACGGAAAAAATAATAAAAACGCACTACTTTGAATGACGTCACAGGTTCATATAAATTAACATTTGATCTGAGAGCTATGGAAAATTTCAAGTCTGCTTGTCGTTTTTGGACTAATGCGAAGAACTGAATGAAAATAAGCAGAAATGAACCTATGACGTCACACGCGGAGTTGTTTCCACAAATACAAAACAAAAAAATACAAAACGAAAAAAATTCGTAGAGCTGATAATACTATGAGTATATATAAAAATTTAAAAAAAAAATTGGCTTAGTTTAATAATAAAATAAAAACTACTTAACTTCCTCATTGTACTGCACTTTGTCGTGAATTACGTTGAATTTTGGCTTTAACCTTTCGAACCATTTCTGTCGATTTTGCTGTTTTTGGGTGTCCACCTCCATAACGTTTTTTTATGCTACTAGTATCATTGTTACGTAGAATGGTCCAATACATAAACATTTTCTTCACATGTAAATGTTGTAGCTCATTAATAATGGCTAGTTGAGATTTTTTAGCCAAATACAGAGCAATAACACTGTTGAGTTTGAATTCCAATTCGATCACTTTTTTTAACTGTGACGTGAAACAATATGCTTCAGTAGAATTATTAACCATATAACAGACTGACAAGTGTCAAAGCATAAGCGCATTGTCATTATCCATTTAGTTGCTACAGCAACGTGAGGTTGGCAACACTTAGAGCGCCTACCCTATTACTGGACTGAGCGAAACACTGGAAGGGCAGTAGTCATTTTGACACTAAAAACAATCCCTTTTTACTTCCCAGGAAATTCTTTTTATACACAAAGAATAGATTTAGTAAAGAATTTTTACATATTTTGTCGGCCTCGTGATGTAGAGGTCAGCGCGTTTGCCTACCGTGCAAGAGGTCTCGGGTTCGATTGGAAACATGGTTAAGATAATATATTTATTTAAAAGGGAATTTTTACACAAGAATATTTCATAGTCCCTGGACTGGTACCTGAAGCAAAAAACTGATCATCTTACTTTCATGTGACAACAAAAAAGATCCGGAAACGCTGCGATTGGTGTAATAATGCAGTGCGCCATGCATCATTAGGTGCAAAAAGGAAATTGTGATGATTATAATTTAAAAAAACAATAAATAATGTTATAAGTAAAACAATTTTTTTTTATCATCTGGTATTCTTCGAAATTATTTTTATTTCTTTATTAATGTTGTTTCCTTTTTTTTCTTGATTTAATTTATAAGTACAAAATATTTATTTTTGTCAATTTTTTATATCAGCATGTATTTTTATTTATATTTATACTAGTAGTTTTGAATACTTATCATAATTATTTTAATTTCGTTATAAATATGTATTGCTTTCAAAGTTTTTTTTTACAGGTTCAAAATATTTTTATGACCAAATATTTTCTATTTTAGAAACTGGTAATATAATTTTAAACGTTTTTTTTTTATTTCCTAGTTTGCAGATAACTGTTTGGTATTCATTTGTTTATATTCCTTTACTTTACTTAAAATGTTATTTACATGTATGAATTTTATTGTACATGCAACCAATATGTAAAAGGCACTTTGTGCCATTTATTTCAATTGAAAAAAGTATGGGATCGTTTCAAGCTATTAATAATTTGATCCAAAAATAAAAAGTTTAAAAACCCCGCTTAATCTATGATAGGAACAAAGGATCAAATTAATTCTTTATAAAAAAAATCATGTTGCGTAGTTTAAAAAAAAAAACTATTTTAATTGAGAAAGACATTAGAAATAAGTTCCAAAACAAACTCAACAGTCGGAAGTCAGCTGCGAAAAGGAAAACGAATTTTTCTGTGTAATGTCTACTAATAAAATAAGCAGAAAATAAAAGAGATGTGTCTAGTTAGTAGAAACCAAATATTTAAAAATAATCGTTTTAATTTCCATCGGTATAGGAATAAAAACATTATTCATTTTCTGTATATTTGAATTAACACTCGGGGTTAAAGGGTTAACAGAAACATTTTATTTTTATTTTCGTCCATCTAATTTAAAAACCGAAAACAAAATAGTGTTTTTCTTTTCCGGAAATAGTTAAGCCCGATTTTATTTACCCCTGGTAAATTAGCATCTAGTTATTCTGCTAAAGAGATGTTTTCTTAAACACATTGTTTGCGAAAAGGTATACTTAAGTATCCCCTCTGAAACTCTTCCTTAAGATAATCATCAGAAGAGCACTTAGCTCATTTGTTGACCCCAAAGTTGTTACCTTTTTGAGTGATTTTCTCACACACACACAACTTTCCCCGAGTTTCACTCGAAACTGTCAGTCCTGGAGGGTTAATCACATCTGATTGAGGAACTACTTAAGAAAACCGTATGTATGTTAGTCTGGCGAAATTGTGCTAATGTAAGCAAATTAGCTTAATATACTAATTTAAATATTTTTTCATTGAAAAGGTTATTTAAGTCATTATCTTGATGCTGACTTCTGACTATTAAGTTTGGTTTGGAACTCATTTCTTAAGTTATTCTTAATTACAATTTATTTATTTTTTGAACTATTCAACATGATTTTTTTTATAAAGAATTAATTTGATCTTTTGTTCCGATCATAGATTTATCGGGGTTTTTAAACTTTTTATTTTTGGATAAAATTATTAATAGCTTAAAACGATAACATACTTTTTTTAAATTGAAATACAAGGCACTTAGTGCCTTTTACATATTAGTTGCATATACAATAAAATTCATACGTGTAAATAACATTATAATTAAAGTATAGGGATTAAAACAAATAAATACTTAACAGTTATTTGCAAATTAAGAATAAAAAAAAATAAAAAAAAAAGTTTAAAAATTATATAACCAGTTGATAAAAAAGAAAATATTTGATCATAGAAATATTTTGAACCTGTAAAAAAAACTAAGAAAGCAATACCATCGTTGAGTTGCAATACAAAAATTTGTTATTTTTCCGATACAATTTATTTAGGAAAATAAATGTATTTAATACCCGCATGATAATAAAACCCCGAAGATATTTGAAAAAAGAAAAGGACTTACTTGCTATCATAATAGGGAAATATGAGTTTTTTTTACATTTTTAAGAAATTTTCAAACATTTTGCAGGCATCCAGATGTTTACTTACTGAGATAAATATGTTCTCATCATCATTATGGCTGCATCATCTGCATGGCATGTGATGTTAATGACCCTATCTCCCTTAGTAGATTCACTACTTATTTTATTCTAAAAGCGGTTTTTTTTTGTATTTTTATTTTGCTTGAGCAAGAAAAGGTTTTTGGCGTTGATATTGTTGTGCTCTATTAAGTTATAAAGGTGCTAAACTTGCTTTGTTTCTTTGTTGTTCTCAATATGTGTTATTTTTTTAATGTTATTATTATTTATGTCCCGAATTGAGTTGTTGTAACTCCTGGGATTGCAATTCAACGTATTATACTTGTAAAATACTTTGTATTATATGATTTATAAATAAAAATAAATGAATAAAAAATAAATAAATAAAGGTCTATGAAATAAAATAATATTTTTTTGCTAATTATTAGTAGCATACTTTTAAAATCATAATTTTTCCCGCAAAAACGGTCATGTCAGCCACGCCCTTAATACGTCACGATTCCTGTTTATTTTTTCCTAGCCATTAAAATTTGTGTAGAGCAAGGCAAACACATCGCGTTTTTCTAGGAACGTATTTTTATTGAATTTCTTTTTTACATTTATGTATGAAAGCATTTCTCCACAATATCAATATTGATTTCAAAAATAAAAGTATTTTTTTATTTATTTATTTATACATTTTATGATAAATTCAACTTTATGTTCACTTTGCCCAGCTAACAAGGGTATATACCCCGTTTCAAGCTGGGCAATCACATTTTGATAAATGATAATAGCTTACAAATTAATAGAAAGCACAAACAAAAAAAATATAAACTTACTAGTATACACATTTTGATACATATACAAACGCACATACACATACACACATATACATATTTACACAAACATACACATACATATATATATTTATATATACATATATATATATACATTTACATTCAAATATGTATATACAGACACATGTACACACACCCATGCGCATACACATACATACATACATACATAAAACAAAGACAATTTATTTAATACAATGCGAAACTTCATGATTGCCATTTATACATATTTTAAAAAAATGATTCTTAATTTTCATATTTTATTTTTAACATCCAGTAAGAATTTGTCGGCCTCGTGGTGTAATGTTCAGCGCGTTTGCCTACCATGCAAAAGGTCTTGGGTTTCATTTCTGACATGGTTGATATGAAATATTTATTTAAAAGGGTGTTTTTACACTAGAAATATTTAATAATATTTAGTCTCTGGACTGGTACCTTAAGCTTGAGACTGATTATCTTACCTTTATTTGACAAAAAAACACCATCAAGATACGCTGCGATTGGTGTGCCAATCCAGTACCCTATGCATCATTAGGTGCGAAAAGGGATTGATGATGATGATGATGAAAAATCTCCAATCCGTGGCATGCGTCAACTTTTCTGGCTCCCTACGACCAATGTCATAAAATCTAAATCAATTTAATAAATTTTTATCGGTATTCGTAGTATGTGATATTTCCCAATTTTTCTATTGAGGTTTGTAAAGGAGTTGTAAAATTACACAGCTTAACAGGTAACAGCTCTTTTCAAAACTCATCCCTGACTCTTAAAAGACTGTGGCAAATAATCCCTTTACGCGCGGTGATGTAACATATGTTACTACTAGTAAATGACGGAATATTCTAAAGTTCAGACATTTGAAAAAAAAACATGCAGACATACTGTTTTATAATTCTTTTTCAATAATTTATACAAATAAACAATAATTTAGCCCTGTTTATGCAAAATTAATCATAAATACGCCGCTGATATTACGCGCGTGCGTTCCCCACCACTGTCATCAACCGATTGAAGACTGAATCTATTTTATTTTACACAACACCCGCCACAGAACAGCGTCTTTGTATTTGTTGTTATGAGTTATATTTTCGCGCTCTCTCTTATACAGATGTGTTGCTGAATTAGCGGACATTCATTCGTTGCTTAGCAAGGATAAACATTTTTTGTATTAACATCCAGCTTATTTATATATATGTATATTAAATTTTAATTATCAAATCCGGTGTTAAATATCCATTTGAAGATTAGATTATCTTGTATCCTATGTCAACTATTGTGACAACACATCCACACAAGAGTTAAAAGACATTTTTTGGAAGTAAGTAGTTCAAATTTGCCGAAACTGCCAAAAGATGACAAAATGTTTACCGACAGTTATACATAGAATGCATTCTCATATGAAAGATGTATAACAGATGATATAACAGTCGGCTAGCAAAGGGTTCAGAGTACTCATTACTAAGAACTGGTGTTCTAAGAAGGACTGGATTAAATTGAATTATTTATATTTAAGGCACATTGTGTCGGACATCGCTGCCCATATAGACGAATAGGACAAAATGCGCCCTACTGCGCAATTGTTGAATTAAATTGACAAATGCATGAATTGAACGTAGTTATGCAGAAAGCAGCATCTTTATAAAAATGAGAAATTGATGTTTTCGGAGGCAGTAGGGTCAATTCTATGTTTTGCTAAAAACAACTAGACCGCTTTCACGCAAACTTCTTTATTAATCACCTTCTGAAAATGGTTTCGATCACGAAAACGGCATTTATCAGCCTTCAGAAAACATTTACATCACTAGAAAAATCTTACGGTTGTTTAAAAATCATTTAAACTGGTCAAATACTCGTACGCAATTGGATTATGGTTTTAAATATTCAAAAAAACTATTTTTTATCATTTGTTAAAGTTGAAAATATTCCAACTGTTGTGCAGATTTGGTTTTTCACTCTTTTCACAAAAGTGCAATTATCTCAGTTTCACTTTTATATGGATGGCGGTTTTCTGCTTAACTATCTTCAATTATAGTCAGCCTAACGAATTGCAAAATAAATGTTAAAAATTTCAGATACGGTAACACTTCTTGTTAAATAAAAATATAATCAAGCCATTCCTACCACAATGCGCCTTTTATCATAAAACGAACGAAATCAGACTTTTCATTACATTCTTTTAAATTATCCATAACTCAGGTAATTTGTATTATTAAAATCAGAGCAGGTTTCAAGGGATAGGGCTGTTTTTTTGATAAAATACTACCCACTTCAGTATGCTAATTTCGTCGAAACATTTTGAAACACACATAAAGTTGCTTATTATATTCAAATTCATGCAGGACTACACGCCGTGTTTGTAAATTTCAACGCTCGCGTCAACACGGTAAAAAAATATAGTCTTTGTATTTTTTTCCAACTCTCGTCATCCTTAGTGTGTCCTTCAAACTCCAGAAATTGGCAAGAAATAATGTTAAAGTTTGATAGAAGCTTTCGCTATGTCAAGAAGTAACATGTTAACCCACTTAATATTATATATTTTTTACTTGTGACAAATGGGATGAAACTTATTCTGCGACTCAAAACGGTGTCAATGTAATAAAAAATTGGCTGGATAACAATCTCTTAACTTTAAATATTGACAAAACAAAATATATAACTAAAACCACAGTGGGACAACCTTAACAAAACCTTCAATTAAAAATATGCTCTAAAATACTTGAATCAGTACACCATATAAAATCTTTGAAAATAATTATTGATAAATATTTTAAACTGACAGAACACATAGAATACATAACACAAAAAATTAAAAAATTTAAATATCTTCAAGTCGAAACGATGATGTCGATGATGACACATTGCTCCTAATTGTATTCGAAAGAAGATTAGTTCATATTTTTATCTACCGTCTGTTCGTTATTACAAGAATTTCGAAATAAACAAACCAGCCGCGTGATACTCGATGGAGAATAGCCTATTTCACACTTCATCTTAATCTAAACGGCATGGTAAAATTGTAGTGGATTGACATTTATTAGATTCGTTCGTACCTATTTAAATTTGATAATATTAATGTTTCGTTTTTTTTATAAAACTCCATAATGCCTTTAATAAAAATATTAATAAATACGCCTCGGTAAATATATTATTAAAAACATATATTTATATATATATTTATTAGCGTTTTTATAATTTACCCAAATAATTCCATTTTGGTAACCATTTTCAATGAGTTGTAAACAACTGACTATTATAAAATGGAAATCAAGTTGGGGTAGAGTGGGGTTCGAACCTCAGACCTCTGATCCGTGAGTGCGCTACACTGACTACAGTATTTTATTTTATGTAACTTAATTATAACTTATGGCATAATAGGATGGGGAGGCACTAATAAATCAATATTAAAACCTCTCGAATACGCTCAAAACACAATAACTAAAATAATTTTTAAAAAGCCCGTAAGTTTCCCCCTGTCTTAGTTATTTAAAGACTTTGAGATCTTAGATATAAGGCACTTATATATTTTTAGAATAATAATGTTCCGAATCCCAAAAGAAACACTCCCACACTACCAGAAGTCAAACTAGAGGATGGGTAATATTTTGCTCCCGCTTATTTTTTTGGATAGGCGTGAATGTATTTAACGGGCAGTTGAAAATTGAAATTTCGATTTTGGTTTTAAAAACATTGAGAAATTTTGCAGTTCTATCAATGCTCGTAGTTTTAATACTTTATTGAATAAAACATTGAGGAAAAAGCGTCCGACCTTGTTTTGAAAACAGCTCACGTGAAAGGGCTCTATAAAAATTGTCCGTGACCTGCGCCATTTTCCCGTCGCAGAATGGCGTCCGCCAAGACGCAATTTCAACTTGTGTGAACCCATTTTGATAATTTACAAATAGATTTACAGTGCAAATATGTTATTACCACGTCAGAATTATAATTCGACGCAGTATCGGTATTTGAAAAACATAAATTAAAAATTACATATATTTTACTAATAAACTTATACATGTTTTTTTTTCTATTACAATCTACAATTATATGTTTAGTCAATCTTATATAGTTACATATTTTTTAATTTGTAATATAATTTCGAATATAGATGAAAATGAAAATAAAAATAAAAAACAAAATTAAAAGGAAACAGACAATAAAAATATTGTAATACTAATCTATTTATTTATATACGTAAGTTTGTTGTATATTATTTGAGACATAAGTCCCAAATTCATGGGACTAAAAGTCTTGTGTTGAGATGGGTCTAGTAATTATTTGACACAGACACATGAGTATATCGCCACAAAAGTAGGATCAGATTTAAAAAATATATATTTAAAAAAATAAAAATATAGATATATATGGCACATCAATATGGTAAACAGTAAACTCAAACATTCTGAAAATCATCAAGGAGTTTCCTTCTTAAATCACTCCCACTAAGGAAAATCCAGTCCTTAACTACTTTATTAAAAATAGTTTTTGTTCTTGAGAGCTTAACAGGCTCTTTCAAAATATTTAACACTCTCGGTGCGATAAATGAGAGATGTCTCTGAGCAAAAGTCATACGGGTTTTGGGTATGACATAATTCATGCTCTGGGAAAACCCCGTACGGACATTTTGCTGAGACCTCTCCTTATTGTTTGACCAGAAGTGTGCTGTAAGTGCTTTTTTTAGGTACAGTTGTCTGATATCCAGCACTTTCACGTATAGGAACAACCGTTCAATTTAAATAAAATGATGTTTTTACTCAGGTTAAAAAAAAAAAAAAAAAATGGATTGAATATATTTAGTGATATAATAGTTTTGATAGTTTTAAGTTCATTGGGAGATTATTACATTTTTTTATTTCTTTCAAAATAATACTATTTTGACCATGACGTGAGTGGCATTATGATATTATTTTGCCATCTGATTAACTTATTGATCTCAAATTCGTTTTTTTTTTCTTTGTCGCATATGTATCGATGTCGCAAAACTACAGACAATTTAAAAAATGTTATAAGTGTACGTTGGTGATGAACCGGAAATGTAATATTCCAAAAAATAAAAATGTAATTAATTATTATGTATCCATATAAGTGGATTCTATGAGAAAAACCTGTTTAATTTTGGAAAGAATAATTTTTGATACATTGTTATTTTAAACAGGTAATCGTTTTATTATTTAAATTCTTATCTGAAATAAGTATTGTACGTTTCACATTTTTCATAATTTTTTTTCTTTCATTGGCAAGCGTATTGAAAAAAACAATTGAACATACTCTTTTTTTTCAATAGCATATTAACACAATACAATTCTGTTAAATGAGTACCTAAATCTCAAATAGCCTTGATTCAACTAAAAATAAAGTAAAGGATAAAAGAATTCTAGAAACCTTTTTTTTTTAAATATTAATAAAGAACATCTGGGATTTTTTAGGAAAATAGCTCTTTCTGGATATGATATTGAACACGTAGTGGTGTTATATTGGGATCATAAATATCTTATGAGTGAAAGCGTTTTATTATGTTTTAATATTATATTTTGTCCGATATTTGTTACGCCTTACTTGTAAGGAGTTTCAAGGCGTTCTTAAGACAGTATCCCTTATTGTATTCAGAATACGAATTTTTACAATACTAAATAACTTGATTTCACAAAATTACCGGAGGCGCAACTATATCTAAATATGTCTATATCAATTGAACCTAATTTTGCAAAAAGCAGCCAGTCTACAATAAAAAAAATGATATATTGATGTTATCGAGTGCAGTAATGTCAAATCTATTTTCTGCTAAAAACAGCCAGGCCGATTTCATACAAAAAACTGTGCAAATCACCTTCTAAAAATCTATTCCTCTTCTTTGTCATCTTCCTAGTACTATCACTCATTGCCTAGGTTGGCTGTTGGAGTCAACTCTTGTCATTTTTAGGCTTTATATTCTTTGGTTCTAGGTGACACTTTTATCTAAGCTGTTTGTCTGCTAGATTTTGGAGCATTAAGTTGTTCAAGTGTTCTTTGTTCTATATCTGGATAAATGTCAAGGAAGATTCTATAATTTAATGTCCTCTTTCTCTTTTAAGCATATTTTATACACAAATAATCGTGAGGATTATTTGTTCGTTACCAAATCATGTACGTTGTACGGCAAGGTACGCCAACTGTGGTTCAGACATGATCTTCTACAAACAAACTGTCAGCCGTAGACGTCCTGGACAAGAAAACCTGTAAAGTGGTTGAGGTTCTCGAAATGTATCCGTAGAATGTAATCTAGCCAAATTAATCACATTCAATAAATAATAGTTGACACCGGAGGTTAAAATTGTTAGCATTGGACATTCGGGTCATTGGAAAGCAGATTCCTTGGAAAGTGGACAAGCGTGGTTAAGGTTCTCGAAAGGTATTTTAAGTATGTGATCTAGCCAAAAAAATCCCCTTTTATCGATAAAAATTGGTTTTAAGTAGCTCTATTCAAAGTTTCATTTGATGTGTAGTTCATACCGTCTTAAATTTGATCAAATTTCCTACTCTTAGCGATGTGGTTTATGGCACGTGCCCCTATAATTTCTTTCAAAATAGTACGCGGGTGATTTTCGTGGCTTAGTTTGGATTTGGTCCTAGTGAGATGCCACGATTTTCATCCGTAGAAGAGAAAGTTACTATGCAGTATTTGGTTTTTATCGAGTAAACATACGATTTCCAGACAACTTTTACACTGATGAATGGTGCTGACCATTTCGACGACGATTTGGTATCACAAAGTTGGGAGATGGGCATGCAGGCACAAAACATCATACATTATTATTATTTCTAACATTTGTTTTTAAACCGATGTTTGCGGAGTACTTGTTTTGCTTATTTACAAACAGACGCTTGACTGAGTCGTCAATAATTATCTCATCATGAGCGTACTCTAGGTCGTAGAGTTTCTGGAGAAAAAGGTGATAAATATTCTTGGGTCTAGAAGTATTGACTTTTTTAATCAGAAATCCAACAGAATTATGAATAAAAATGGTGCATGGACGCAGCCTTGTTGAACTTTGGTGGTGATTTCAAACTAGTATGTGACAACATAGTTAAATCTAATCTAAGAGGTAATTCTGACTTTTAAGAACAGATTTATTTTTATTTTTTTATTTAATTTTTAAACCAACACATTCATATTAATAAGCAATACATGAAAAATAACAACAAAAAACAAGACCATTCTGGGTTTCATATTGGAACAAAAATATAAAAAACAAAACGTACAGTTCTATAGGGGTGAAAGGAAGTGGGATGGAAAATACAACATACATACATAAACATACACACACACATCCATATATGTATATACATTCATACATATTCATATATACATACACATACATACATACATATACAAACATGAACATACATACATACATACATATACAAACATGACCATACATACATATATATATACACAAACATACACACATGAACATATACGCATACACTTATGCATATACTTTTGCGTACAAATATATAATTTAGATTAAAATAATGAACACTAATAAGTAAAACGATAGAAAAATAGTAACTCAAAATTTTTCTCTTATGACGTCTCTACCACAATTTTGATATATTTTTAAAAACGGTATGTTTTCGTTAAAAAGTTCAATGGCGCAAATTTTTTTATCACATGACGAGCATACTCGATTAATTTATTTATTTTTACCCAGATTCGATTGTTGAAGAGCTTTTTTCAGCAGAACAAGGCTGAAAAAGAAGAGAAAGAAGAGGTTGATTTATATTTACGTATCCAAACAAACAATAGTAATTTTCTTAAAAATGAGTTTCTATACAAAAATAATCGAAGTATATAATATTACCAAAGCAACTTGAATTCCCTAAAAATATTTCACTCCATTACAAAAGAAAATGACTGCTTCGAGAACAAAGTTTTAATCTCTTTGTTTTCTTTATAAATGAGGGTTATTATTGAACAAATATTTTGAATAATCCTTCATAATCTTCTTGCTAACTTCTTTGTTTACCATGATAGATGATTCCACTTCCCCTCAAGAATATTAAGAAACCAAACCTAAGGATCCCCTTTCTCTTTATTTTTTCAATCAATACAGCAATAAAGTTGATTTTGAGGGTGAAATTTTTTTCATTAGCACTTTTTTAATAGAACTTTATTTTCCGCATTCACGGAGTTCAAAGAAAGTGTTTTATGATTAACAATAAGGAATTTAAAAAAAAATGATTAATGAATTTATGTTAAAGAAGCTAGAAATGTAGGTGAGGATAGACGCTATTGAAAAACTTGCGCGATCGTAGTAATAGTAGAAGTTATTCATTAAAAAACAAAAAAAAATATACATTGTTCAGGCAAAAGACGCTAACCCAAAAAACATTGTTTTGAGAAATCGCAATTTGAAAGTTTAAAGACCAAGAAATAATCAATATCTTGTGTAAGGTTTTATGGACTCATAAATTTTTTCAATAAACTTGATGAGTAACTATTTCCTTTTGGTTTATTCAAAATTATCTGGAAGGTTATAAATGATGTAAGGTGGCTAAAATAAGGTTTAGTGAGTTTTGATTATTATTCCGGACAATATAAGCTGTAAAAAAGGGAAATTTAAAAATAACGATTATAATTTTGTCGTTAAAAAATATTTTCAACATGTTTTAATAATAATAATATAAAGTAACATAGTAAAAAACAAATAATAGGATTTACGCAACTTTTCTCCAAGTTAGCAATTTTTCTCCAACCTTAGTGACATTTTCTTTTTAGCCCTTAAAAAACTATGCTCAAGAATTCCTTCACATTACAAACATTACATAAATAAAAGTTAAGATATTTTAAAATATAAACTAAAAAAAACAAATGATAAATATACAGTAATAAGTATTAGAAAAGATCCTTTCTCCAAGAAGTTGCATGTTTTAAATTTACTGTCAAACTGTTTCAACCTCTCTCATTAAAAGGCTGTCAGTTTCTTTGCTATTCAAATTTCATGACATTATAAATTATCTGGAATTGCGAAATGTTAGAAGTATAAAAATATGTCGCAAACACGGTGTATTAAATGCAACGCTTTGCCCAGTGAGTACAAGAAACACCACGCGACTAATGTCCTCTCTTTCTCACAAGTGATATAATACTGTATCGGACTCTCTCGGTTTTTTATCTTCTGGCATTCAAGCTCCACCTAGGGAGAAGTATCTGTCATTCTACTTATATGCTATATTCTCATGCTCTTTTTATAAAAAAATAATACGGCACATGTAGTATTGCTATCTTTTGTGTTTTTTATAATAAATAAAACTTAAATCAAGGGAAAAAATAAAGAAAAAGCGTGTACTTCACGTTTACTAAAAAACCGTTTTCTCATTTCGGTGTAAAAAAAGTCCAAAAAAGGATTACGTAAAATCGGAGTTGGTTATTAAAAAAAAAAGAGTCATTTTTATGTTTTTTGCGCGGTGTTTATTTATTTTACCTCACCGCCACACATTAGTTAAAGAAAATAATTTCGCGCATTGAATGGAATATTTAACTCGAAACTGTCATTTTTTGGGTAAGTGACTTTTGCCTGATCGGCGACAATATTTTCCCTTGAAACCATCATCTGTACATTTATAGCATACATTTATAAAAGCCCAAGAAATATCCTGAATCCTCAACTTATAAGAAAAAAAATATTTTGCTTTTTGCCAAAGCAAACTATTGAATTGCAATTAAGCTTGGGTAAATTGCTTTCGTTCAATCCTTGAACCAGTGAAAAAAGCCCAAAAATGGATCATGAAGATCATTTTTAAAAAACACTTGAGGTATCCAACGGAAAATCTATTTACTGAGTTTAAGATATTCGATGTTAGACAATTGTTTGTGAGGTGCCTACTATTTAAATCTTTTGATAAACTCAGTGAGGTCAAAAGAACCCAACAAAATATAAACACTCGTTCAGCAACACAAATTTACTGTATTGTCCCATTTGTATCAACCGCCTTTGGTAAAAATTCATTAAATAAGTTGCCCCTAAAATGTTTTATGAGTTAACCCCAAATAAAATATTCAAAATAGGAAACAAATTAAAAAAAATAATAACTGCTCATATAAATAGTGTAGTGAGAGATTTTTTTGAAAAGTATATGTAGATTATTAACCTAGTACCCTATATAATTGGTAAACATATTATTTATATTTTATGTATTTCATTATTCAATATTTGTTTTTTATTATGTAAAGAAGATGTATGAACGTAGAGGAAGCGAGGTCTGTATGCCAAGATAGAGTGTTATGGCGTTCTATCCTCTCTGCCTACTCCTACGGGGAAACGGCGTGATGGTTTGTTGTTGTTGTTGTTATAATATACTCGTATTATTAAAGTTTAAGTAATATGTATTCTTGGCACATATACTTAGTTTATATTTGTATGATAACGATTATTAATTTCTTATATTGGATTAGCTAGGCATTTATAATTAAGGAGTTTTAGTTTTTTTTGTTATTGTTAAATTAGTATAGAACTATTTATGCTTAAAAACATAAAAAAATCTCTATCTTAGAACAGGCTGAGCCATGTTAGATGAAAAGTAAACAAAGAACACTCCGTTTTCATTTTCTATTCACTAGTTTTTTTATAGATTTCCTGTCATTAAATATGTATACTTATTATATGCAATAAATTTATAAAATAAATAAATAAATAGCAACTTCGATACTGACCTTTTTTCCAACGTTTTTTACTATCAAATTATTTCATTATTTTCCTGAAATTTTTATTTTTATTTTCATTAAAACAAATTAAATTCGGCAGTCACGTTTACGTCGAAGAATTGTTCCAATTAGCCAATGACGTCATTAATCAAATGCCTATCCCAAATCCGTTATTATTCTTTCGGAATCGACCGTTCTGTGAACTGATGGTAAATTCCTTTAGACTCGAGGCTGTAAATCATCGATTTTTATTAAGTCGTTTCGGATAAATTACGTCGAAATGTTAAATAGGTAAGTCCCGTGTTAATCGTAATATTAGTACTAGAGGAAACACGTTTCGGTATGAAAATAGCACTAAAATGTTTTACATGTCGTGCTTGTTTGAAATTTATTTGGCATTCAATGTCACAAACATTAATTTTCTTTTTCAAATCACGCACGTGCTGGTTTTTAAATATAAGCCACGTTGTTATACAGAACGCAGACTTTTTTCTATAAAATATGTTAAGTCAAATACATTTTTATATTGACGTGCATATTTTTTTTTATTTATTAAAGAAAAACAACAGTTATTGTATAATAATACAAAATATAAAAAAAAAACAAATATCTACTCCAAGTTTTTCACAAATACAATGAAAACATGCTGTTTCTTATTGAACGTCTTATAATCCACCGGGCACTAATATGGAATGAAAAAGTTCAGTGTACTTGTTAATGTACTTTCAAATTAAGCCAAAAAAAAAACATGTTTTTGTGACGTATTATCATCTTCATAACAATAATTTTACTATAGCCCTGTACATAACTTATATGAGTTTCTTAGTTATTACTTAAATCACCTTATTTAAAAATAATTCATGTTAACCTTTTTAAAAATGGGCAAACCCGCTAACCGTTTTACCAACGAACAACATACTATCTACCGAAAATGTATGTATTCAGATGTGAACATGATAATCACTTGTGTGGGGGTTATAGTCCATGCTCGACGACACACACACGTGCTAAATCATTTAACATGAAATATAGAGCAATGACTGATAATGCAAGTCATCATTGAATACAATACAACGAACTCTGTGGACTATTAGTATTGCAAATAAAACTTCCGTCTACATAAGAGCAACGTCCTGCAGTACATTCACGCCATGAAGGTATAAAGAACAAATGAGCGTAGCTTATAATGAGACCACAGGGCGTGGTAACGCCCAGTCAGTCACAGCAAGGCAGTCCAAAGAGTCAGTTCATCAGCTCAACGCAGCCACTCCGTTCCTGCATGTAGTCCAAGTGAAATCAGTTCATCTCATCATCGCTGTAATAATCGTGCTCTATAACAAAGTGTAGAACCTTATTCGCCATGTAATACAAACACGCATTTAACCTCAACCTCGTGTTTTCTGTCAATCTTCAACTGGGGTAAGAGTTTCAACCCCCGCAACAAGCAAAATCCAACACTTGGCGAATGAAATGTTGACTCTTTTCTGAAGAATCAGATCCTTATTTTAGTTCCTGGTAAAATATTTATGATTGATAATATATTTGTCCTTTTTCGAGTGTCGACCCGCCACTTAACATCGTACTTTTCGGCAAAACACGATCCATTCACATATAAAATATAACATAATTTTTTCGCGTAGTTACATAATGTTTCTGAAAAATGAGCTTTAATGTAAATTATGAATTGAAAAAACATATTTCTGAATATATAATCTGAAAATAAATTATTTTTATTAAATCTGTGGCTTGGATCTATAAGAATCAATATCGTACATAATACTATTACACGATAGTAATTATTTTTCCACTTCGTGGGGTTATAATATATTGCTTGACAATGTTGATAACAAATATTAATTTAAACAAATTACAACAAATAAACGTGTGTATTCTTTGATATTGACCCTCTACAAATGGTGGCAGCAAAAATATGAAATCTTACATTGGCTTTTTTGGTTCGAATCTCAGTTATAAAAAATGTACATTTTTTAAATATTTTTTTTTTCATTTCTTGTAAAAAAACTCAACAGTTCAGAGCAATTTATTTGATTGTTTAATTTCTCATACACGAAAGAGAGAGAATCTTTTATTTTTATATATGTTGTATTTGATTTAATATTTAACAATAAGCTGTACTCTTTGAATTACACTTAAAGAACTGTAATATTGACCTTTTTTTGGTACGTCTTAAGCTTTGGAATTATACTATGTACCTATATACTAGCTATATAAAAACGGGTTTATCTTTATATCCATGAAGTTTAATATAACTTAAAATCAATTTTTATTTATTTTTTTAATCAGTTTTCAAATATCCAATTAACTACTACTTGTGTGTAATTAAGTATCATAATTATGTTTTGTAACTGCTTCATTATTATATTTATGTTTTGTAATTGCCTTTTTATTTATAAATAAAAGACTAGTGATACTTTAATTCACAAATTTGGAATATCCAGTAAGCAGTTTCATCGTTTTTGCGACATCTTAGAGAGTGGTATCTTTATTCAGGAGTTCAATGTATTTATACAAAACAGGTAAGGATAGAGAATTCAAAACAATGTGAAAGTAAATCAAATAAAGTTATTTTTATCTTAAGGATCATTATCAAAATTATTTTTCGGATTTACTAATGAATGATATACGAAGTGATGAAACCGATCACTGGATATTCTAAATTTGTGGATTAATGTTTTACTCGTCTTTTATTTATACAATAAATTACAATGAACTTCCATCAAGAGTTTTCACTAACAAACTTAAATGTTTTGTAATTACATTTTTACCTGTACAATTCTTTTTGGTTGAAATATGTTGTTTTTTTAATGCACTTTAAGTAAAAATTGAGAATTTATTAATAATAGTACTGTACATAATATTTTATTTTATCTTTTTTAACGTAAACCTTTTCTACTTTACCGATATTCAGAAAAATCCATTAAGCAGTTCCTAAAAATCAAAATGTTTAAATATTACGTTATCATAAGCGTAGGTTTATTTTAATAATCATTGAGATGTTATCTATTCCATTTATATCTAGAGGTTGTGGTAAATTAGAAAAAGGCGCCCTCACTCAATTATTTTATATGAAAATAATGAACTACCGAAGGTAAGACAAAGCGAAAAAGTGAGGAAGATTTATGTACTAAGTCCAGAGAACAGCAACCCTATACATCTGTAAGGGAATTACCTAATTATGGTCCGGCAGGTGTTGAATACTCCGTTTGCACATCGAGCCGCTCTCCGAAAGAAACTAAATAAAAAAGGGTAGAACTGAACAAAAAATGTGTTAGTCATCTCGGTTTCATTAACGGCACATGCCTCGGCTCCCACCCTTCGGAAAAATTAAGTTTTTATTTTTATTGACAGCCAAAAAGGAAAACTCCGAAGGTGATAGGTAAACGCCTAACAAAGACGCATTGTTTTATTTTTCGATTTCCCTCTCGCCAATATTCAACGGTTAACGATTCGCTTTGTGGCCTTTGGATTAAAACAATTCTAGGCTTTGTTCTTGCTTGTGGAAAAAAAAACAATTATGCTTCTCCCTTCCTTCGTAGCTGTTGTTTCAAAGAATATTTTTTCATGAAAAAAAAACAGTTTTAGATTCACAAAAACGTTGAGCTAGCTGCTATTGATATTTAAACACAAAAAAGATCGAGAAAATAATAGCTTTATTATTTTCTAATTTTGTTTCGTACTTAAAAACATATCACACAAAGCATATTCTTTAAATAATTTTAATGATATTTTATTCTTCATCATAAAAATTATTAGCGGTTGGTAAATGAAAAGTACTTTTTGAAAGAAATATTTTAAGCTCAATTTTTTACAAACATTTTATTCCTGCACTTAAATCCTGAACAAAATTATTTTTTTATTAAAAAACAAGCCTCATGCACTAAAATTAAATAAAAAAACTGTTTGTGCTTCATATCTGTTACAAAGAATTTAAGTATGCATGACATTAGAATTATTTGATGACTCTTGAAATGTAAAAAGAATTGGGAAATTGTTTAACATAAATGTCAATCTTCATTTGAGAAAAATAAAGATAAAGACATTATTTCAACAAAATACAGACCGTACTTTCATTACACAATCCTTCATGCAAAGAGAACGGCTGCCAAATTTTGATGTGTTTTCACTGATGCACATGGTAGTTTAGTGAGATTTTAGTTAATAATTGTAAGAATTAAATGTCGCAAATATGCTTTATCAAATAAAGTTTGATGTGCAAGCTACGAAGAAATACAACATATTGTAAAGTGTAACATATGTAATGCATTACGCAGTGAAAGGTAAAAACGATTTCGAGAGAGGATATGTTTTTTGTTAATGCATTTATTTTGACCCTTTAAATAATTTTAATCCGAAGTAAAAAAATTCTGCATATTACCTTGTAAATATATCAATTAATGAACGCTTGTAAAGTTTGAACATCAAATATGTATTTTTTTTATTTTTTATTTTCTTTTATTCAGGAAACATACATATTCAGGAAACATACAGTTACAAAGTTTAATATTTTACACAATTGGACTTAATTCTAATGGACCAGTGAAGTTTCCATATTAAAAAGCAATTCAATCTAATGTTAATTATGAAAGTATAAAAAAGAGAAGGAAAAAGAAAACATAAATGAAAGTTGTTTAAAAATTTAAATTTAAGTGAAAAAAAAAAATATTTTAAGGTTTGTAGTTTGTAGTGAGTATTTACAAATGGAAATAATATTAAAAATGAAGAAAACTTGTAAGAGTAATTAAGAATTAAGAATGGAAATAAAGAATGAAGTAAGTTTAAAGATGTGGCTTATCCTTTAGCTGCAAATAAATATTGTTTATTTATGCATACGCCCAATGGGCTTTATAAAGAACATATTTAAACATGGAAAATTATTATAAAGGAAAATAAAAATACTCAATGGTATATGGTAGACTTGGTGGGAGTGGAAGCGGGAGAGAGGTGTTTATAATTGAATTTGATCCAGTGATCGTTTGAAAAAAGACAACTTGTTATCAAAGAAATCAAGACTAGTATGTTTGTTGGCAGACCTAAGAATTCTAGGCATAGGGGAATGAAATCCATAGTTGGTTTAATGGCTATCGGTATGAAAGAGTAAGTTTTGTCTGAGGTTTCTAGTTAGGATATTTAATTTTATTGAGCTCAGTAGTTCAGGCGCATCAAAGAGTGAGTTGAGAATTTTATATAGGACTAGAAGGTTGGATTGATTTCAATGGTCTTAAAGAGAAGATATATTCAAGCTAGTTTCTAACTCATTATACGTATATGAGTATTAAAATAAGCCAAACCACCAGCCTATCCTTCTTTAAAATTAATGTTGAACTGATTCAATAGTTTTGATGTGAACATCATATTATGGAGACCAGATAAAAGAAGAGTAGGCAAACTAGTGAACAGAAGAGAGTTTTAAGAGTATTGATATTTTTTAAGTCAGTTGTGCTTCTTTTAATAAATCCAAGGAGTTTAAAGGATTTATTAATAACATGTTCAATATAAATTGTTAAAGAAAGTTTAGTGTCAAGTAAAATACCTAAATCTCGTATACTAGACACAGATGTTAATATTTCACCGTTCAGTCTGTAGTCGTATATATTTGGATTTTCCAGACGAAAAAATCTCATAACCTTGCACTTACTTAAGTTGTGATTTAGATTATTGGATGAGCATCAGGTGCTAAAATACAGTAAATCAGATCGTAACAGTGAACAATCGGAAGGGCTGTCAATTTGTTTAAGAATCTTAGTGTCGTCAGCAAACAGCTAAATTGATGAACTAAGAAAAACATTTTTAAGATCGTTGATGAATAAATTGAATAGCAATCCTTTAGAGGTGGTTTTTTTTTAGCTCTGGCATATCCTTTAGCTGCGACCTATTCTGTATAGGGTTGCTATCGGTTTTATTATTATTTAAAGAGTTCCTTGAGTTGCTATCGGTTTTATTATTATTTAAAGATAATTGCAGCACAAATTACTTTAGTACCTGCCCAAGCAAGCAATTTCATTATTATTTATGTACAAAGCTTGATTAAGTCAATTACGTTAACACGATATAACACAATACTCAACAACACGAAACAATGAAACATTATTGTTTTCAGGGAACTTTTGAGTAGTTGGTATTTTAAATTACTGTTAAATCTGGTTATTAAATACTATTTAAAAAACAGAAAGTTTCACCGCGTTTCGTTTATAATAAAACTAAATACAGAGTAGGTTGTAAAATGAGGTTGCATAATTAAAATTTATTTATCGAGTGTTTGTGTGTATTTGTATGAGAATTAGTGTAGAGATGTGGGTATTCATGTGTGTGTAAGCATGGACATCATTGAAAAATTTGTGGAAGCGTATCGCAGCCAGATAGAATGAGTTTTAAATAAAGTGGGTTGTGGTCCCGTGGTAGTATTGTGGACTCACGGACTAAAGGTTTCAAGTTCAAATCCCACTCTACGACAACTCGATTTCCATTTTTCCAGCTTAAGTTATTTACGACTTTCAGGAAATGGTCTGAAAATTTTAATATTTGAGTCAATAATAAGAACTCGTGTATTTCTCTTTAAAAAAATCTATTAATTTAAATATTTGAAAATAAATTAAGGCGCATGTTAAATATATCAACAGATGAAAAAAAGTTATATACTAAGGGGAAGAATGATAGAGGAAAAAGTGTTATTAAGCATGATAAGCATGATATGAAAGCATGATTAGTGCGACAGACTGGCAGATAGAAAAAAATATATTTTCTTGCCACGCAAAAGTGGACATAAAAATTGATTTCGGAGAGTAGATTTAAAGAGTCTTCTTTATTATTTAATCATTTAAATTAATAGCATTAATAAAATATAGTACGTTTATTTTCAAGGGTAAGAAATCAATTTTGTTTAGTTCATTGGATCTATGTATTTTTATTTATTACCTTCATAGAAAACGTAAATCTTAATAATTATTATTTTCTCACTTGAAATTCTTATTTTTTTATATTTTTTTGTCATGTTTAATGTTTATATCTTTTGCATAATTTATGAAAACTTAATTGGTGTTTTTATGTTAAAAAATTAAAGTTTTTAATACTTTTTATGTATGACTGTATGTTTTCTCAATAAAAAAAAAAATAAAAAAAATAACAATGTGCAAAGCGTTTAATTCTTTTAACAATCTTGTTATTTAAAAAAAATATCTGTTTTTTTAATTTATTGACAAAAAGTGTAAAATTAATTTTTGGATTAAACACAAAACATCACATCACGGCAAATAAATTAATTGGATCCTTCATTCGTCACGCAATAGTTGTATGATGAAAATTTCAATTGAAAAATATGAACGTGCCTTACCTATCCACCTTTATTAACGTAGTCATGTTTTGAAAAACACATTTTTATTCATTAAAAATATTATCAAACGCTTTTTTCACACTTTAAACATATTTTTTAAAGAACCTGGGTGTGAAACACTCGGAACATTTTTCAACGCTTACTATTTACTTAATTGACAACGTCACATCTTTTTCCATTCCACAGTTAGAGTAAAAAGACTGACGTATTGACGATTTACTTTTTTTAGTAGTGCCTTGCACGTGGGCTGAAAAGATTGGTTCAAAGTTTGTTCGGGTGCCTAACGCCAAAGTACATATTTTGCCTAAATACATAAAAATGTCCCCAAGTGTTTTTTTCTTAGTTACGCCAAATTTGGGTATTTTTTCTAATTTATCTGGGTATCCTAATTTCTTATGAAAAATTGTGTTTTTATTTGAATTTAAGTTGACTTTGATTTTTTTTGTATTTCGAAGTTTTAATTGTTCCTTTCTGCCATAGTTCGACAATTTATCAAAAAAAGTTTTATTTAAAAAAGTAACAACACATTATTTTTAAAAACACTTAAAAGATAAAAATAAATTTTAGTTCGTCCATGCAAACAATAAAAAATATATAAATATTAAAATACAAGCAATGTATTTTTAATTATGGATGTCCCACACCCGACGCCAGATTTAAAGACGGCAGGTTAATGTTGAAAAGTATTAAAAATTATTAAACATTGTACCTTTGTATTTGCCTTTTTTTTAAATGGTTAAATGGGGTTGTTCCGGACCAAATAAAATCAAAAAGGGTAGACCAATTTAAATACGTCTTCAGTACATGATCATTGAATGAAATTAAGATTCTTGTTCAAAAATCCAAATTATAGAATACAATTTTTATCTTTTGTATTTTTTATTTTTCTTCCACTTTTGATTGAAAAACATGAAATGTATGTTATCTTTAATGTAATGTTTGTATGTAATCAAATCTATATATGTATGTATCTTAAATGTTAACTTATGACGTGTAGGATACGTCATTTATTATTATACTACATTATTATTCTATGGAATTAGTTACACACTTTGATTTACTATCTGATTTATCCAGTTAGTTTTTGATGTGTATGTATCTTACCTAGTATCCAATATTAACCAGTATCGGTCTACAAATATTTTGGACAGCCCTTTTTGTTGACAAGGGAAAGAAGTTTGTCGCTACAAATTCGATAATTTTTTTTTACGGAAACCAGAAGAGCAAACGTCTTGCAGCTACAAAGCGTATGAAAAAGAGAATTAAGAATTACAATATTTGAGTTTGTCCAAATGTTTGTAGACAAAAGACTGGATTTTACCCCCTCGAGAGTCATTAAGATGAAAAAATTACAACAGGGATGGAGAATACCTTAAAAAGGGAATATGGAAGTCTAGACATTGACAGGTCTTGTGACTTGTCATTGGCTGGTTTAAGTGGCCACTTCACACACTGTGTAACATTCACCATTTTGCCAATGTTTGAGCATCTATATTTCTTCAATTCTTCTATCTATTTATTTTAGTGTAATTAATAATTGACTGAAAGACATTAAAAGTAAGGAAACAGATTTTTTTTAAGTATAGTGATCTAAATATTATGCAATTAAAATTATTTATTGACAATTATTGATGGACTTCCATTGTAATGATGTAATAACTTATATTTAAATATAAGTTATTAATTAAAAATACAAGGTACACTGCCACTAATTTGTTTAACCAACTACCGCTTTCACCCTCTGATGAGCATTTTCAGACTAGTGAATATTATACAGTGTAAAGATAATTTATATAAAACTTAATATTATCTTTAGTGTAGGTACATTAAAAAATATTTGAAAAATGAAGATGTAAGAAGTATTTTTAATTAATAACTAATATGTAAATATAAGTTATAACATCATTAATATTATGCATTTCCATTGAATCATTAATTTATAAGTCTACTTTATTTTTTATTAAATCTTATTTTTTTGTCAACGTAAAAAAAACGGATTTTTTTTTTCACGTTTGGGCTGTAACGGTTTTTCTTTTTCTTCAACATTATTTCATTTTATGGGAAACATATTCGATAACTATATGAATATATTTGCCGCAACCAATCGGTTTCTTCGAAGCGTTTGTCCATATAGAAACCGATTGCAACATTAGACTGGCTTGCCAACCCTTCATGTACTGACTGAACTTACTTACAGTACAAGCAAAATTTATCAGGGTGTTTTTTGTGCCCTTTAATAAAATATAAAATGAAAATGTATACATTGAGTAGAATAGTAAGATTGTCAAGTGTTCTTTCTTTACTGTCGTGAGTTCCACCTAAACATTTATCCTAGAGACACACATCGCCATCATCTTGTCTACGAAAACCGTTGGACACGGACGCAGCTACATATTTAAAAAGGTGAGATTGCGTGTAGCTTGAGGGATGTCAACGTACCCAAAATACAAATATTTTAAATTCAATGTCTGGCGGACTAAACCCATGTGATTCAGCAAAAATATAGTTTAGCCTTTGACAAGTGACAACCCGAGTTGGGTGTATTATTCATCATGAGGCTTTTTGTAAGGGATAAACTCGGAGACGCCATTTTAAATAATTTGCTACATCCGGGGTTATATGACGGAGTCATCATGACTTGCACAAATTTAGTTTATGCTGTTCCCAAGGGTTCCTTCCTTATACATTAGGCATAGTTATACTTACATTATATTTATTACCACCCTACCCAAAGTTGATATTTAAGAAAAAAAAATACCGCACCGTATAATTTATATAAAAGTATGATGTTATATTTCGGCCTCGTGGTCTAGTGGTCAGTACACACAGTGTTACGCATTGTGTAACATTCACTATTTTGAAAATCTATATTCTTTCAATTCTTTCATCTGTTGATGTTTATGAAGTTAAAGAGCTGAAACCTTTATTTTTGCGGGTGAAATTCATCTAATTATATTATTTCACCTACATACAAGGCAATGCCTGAAAAAAAAATATTTTCAAATTTCTATACTTCTTCATGGACCAGGTAGATTTATCAACAATATTTGAATGGTGAATGTTGTACAGTGTGTAAAGTGGCCACTTAAACCAACCAATGACATGTCATAATCCCAGTAGATTCCTAGATTTCCATATTACATTCTCTAAAATGTTATTTATATTTGTAGTAACATGTTAATATTGACAGCTTACCAAGGAGTTGAATTCAGTTCTAGAAGGTGAAATAATTCAATTAGATGATTTTCACCTGCATAAATAATAGTTTTAGCTCTTTTATTTCACAAACATTTACAGATTAAAGAATTGAAGGAATATAGATGTTCAAATATGAGTAGAATGGTAAATGTTGCACAATGTGTAAAGTGGCCACTTAAACCAGCCAACGACAGGTCGGAAGCCCGGTAGATGCCTAGACTTTTATATTACCTTCTCTTAAATGTTCTTCGTCCTAGTTCCTTATTGTATATCAATAATTTTTTATTTTTGTATTTTGACTACTGCAGTAGTAAGAATTTTTTTTTTGTTTTTTTATATAAAGCTTGAAAACTAGTTTTTTTTCTTTTTTAAAAAATAAATTCAAATTAAAAAAAAATAATTGTGGTACCAATTTGTATCGTTAGTGAATTGCAATATACTCGTATTATAGGTGGTATATTTTTTTGATACGATATACTCGTATTTACATACATTAAATAAACTATAATATTAAAGTTTGTAAAGGAGTACCTAGTAATTTGACACAGTCAAACGAATAAAAGCTCTACCCAAAACTGATTCCCAGAAGTCATTTTTTGTGACAAATTTTAAATAAATAACTGCAACTACTAAAAAATGTCCAAATATGTGCCAACAGTAATTAGTTGTATCTAAAGTATTCTCATATAAGAGATATATGAGTTATTTTACATCAGGATAAATTTGCATCGTCAGAAAACCAACAATTAAGGGAAACCGGCATGGCGGGAAGACCTCGATCTTTAAAACGGCTATTAGGTATGTGAATGGATATTTGGGAATAATTATTCATAAATATTTTAAATGGACAGAACACATAGAATATATAACAAAAAAAAAATAGAAAACTTTCCCGTGTCGACTTGAAGATATGGGAACATCTTATCCCTAATTTAACTCAAACAACCATACCAACCAACCATTTTATTTAATGTAACTCAATTATAAGTTATGGCATAATAGAATGGGAAAACACAAATAAATTGATATTAAAACCTCTCAAATCTGCTAAAAAATCGATAATTTTAAAAAGGTCTTTCAGGTACCCAAGCGTCAAGTTACTTGAGGAATTTGTGATCTTAGATATTAGCTTATTATACATTTTTAGAATAATAATGTTCGTGAAAGCAAATTATTCTACCAAATCTCAAAAGGAAGACTACTTTCCTAGTGAAACTAGAGGACGGGTCATTGGGTTTACCACAAACTCTGAATTCGGGCAAAGAAATTTCAGGTTTCTAGGCCCCAAATATTCAATATGTTATTTGAACATTGCAAAACCACGACCTGGATTCAATGTAATAAATTTGTAATAAAATGGTTTCTGGGTTTAGTTCGCAAAAAATCGACAAAATTATTCAAAAACATTCTAAAATAATAAATGGTATAAACTAATATTGTATCGCTGTAAAGTTAATTAATTAGTAGGTAGTAAAGTTATTGATTGATTGATTTGGTGTTTATTTTAAAGAACTCCATATTTAATTATAATATTAGAAATCAAACACTGATTTGAGTCTACTGAACACATTATTTTATTTTTACAAATATAAAAATAAAAACTTCTTGACAATTGTTTCGCCTTGTTAGGGCATTCTCAAACAATTGTGTAGATTATATGGATTGAATGTCCTTATATATTTATATAATTCAAGGTACTGAAGTAGAAAATAAAAATAATCTTATGAACCATAGCATGTACATTAATCACGATTGAGGGAAAAACCAATGGTTAAGGGTGAAGCTAAGTGTTTAATAGGTAATGGGGAATTAAGGTATTTATATTTGAATTTCAGGAAAAATTTATCAAAGTAAGTATTTATTGGCATACAAGTATGTATTGTGAGATAATTAGTAGTTTTGTAAATTTACATAAAAGCTTAATAGTTTTGTAAATTAAGATCATTGCTGTCGAAAAAATATCAATGATATTATAATAGGTTGCTGTTCATTTTAATTTTAAAACATGATTGAAATATTATGAGGAAATTTATATAAACATAAATATATTTAAACAATATTTCTATTTTTATTAATTTCTTATCAAAATATATAAATACAATTGTAACATGATTCATCTATTAATTACGCGTCATATAAGCGTGTACAAAAAGGAACAAAGTGAAGAATAACAGTCTATTTAAATATGTTTAATAGTGTTCAGTAGTTCAATAAAGTGTTCAGTAGACTCAAATCAGTGTTTAATTTCTAAAATTATAAGTTTTTAGTAAAGTTATCGTTTATTTTGGATAAAAATTCTGCCTTGAAACAGATTATACCTAGTTAGGCAGACTATACATGATCCAGAAAAATATATTACCTAATTGTGTATGAAGTAGATAAAGTTATTATTATTTTTGTTGATAAACTATGATTTTTTTATTATTATTGCTTTTACTGTTGAAAAGATTGCTGATGCATAAAAAAAATGTAAATACAGTATTGTGTATTTATGTTATATAGTGGTATATCCATTTCGTTCGTCTGAGAAAAATCAACTTAATAACAATAATAAAATGCAGTTCAAAATATCAACACAACAAATGGATAAGAAAATAAAAATTTCATCCGGGGTAAAGTGATTGTAAATTAAAAACGACGCCGCGCGGCGGGCGGAAAAATAAAAGACAATTATTTCAATAATTGTGTTGACGTGGGTTTTACGCATGTTAACCACTTTTAAACAATGAATCTCGTTCTGTTTATTTGTAATGGCATTAATTACTCTTAACAAAAGAGGAACTCCGTTTGTCCTCAATGAAATATTGGTTTCACTGATTTATGATTGTCCTTTTGAATTAAATAAAAATCATTTTAAATCCTGACAATAGTATTAAAGCGCTTAATTTAAATTGAATTGTGTTGATACTAAAAACTGTTATACATATTCGTATATAGTAGAAGTCTCTATTCCCAGTGAGGTGTTTTTTTTCCCTGCCTTTCTATCCCGGTTTATCCATGGCCGGTTCCTTGTACGAAGGCGCGAGTCTTCTGTTCTGGGTTGTATAACGGGTCATCATAATATCTTGTGCTGCTAAATCCTTAACAATATTAACTACCATGTTGCTAGGGACCCGCTTATACTGTTCGGTTTAGTTGAAATGTTGTGTGGTCTGCTTATTGAATAATTCCCGGTGCGGTTTTGAGAAATGTTTTTAACCAAAAAAATAATTTGCAATCTTATGATTCGTCATCATCATTCTACCCCTATTCTCACCCAATGGTGCATAGCGCATTGCAGCTTTAAGGTTTTAATCGGGTTTAAGTTTTAGATTCCAGGTTATAGTTCAAGTAGGGTAACGATATAAACAGTGAAACACCTCAACTCTTAAAAGCCTGTAGTAAATAATCATTTTGCGTGCGGTGATATAATATCGTGTCATCACAAGCAAAAAAATATTCTGAAGTTCAGAAATTAAAAAAAAAAAGAATATATGCTGTTCAATAATTCTTATTCCATTATTTGTAAGAAAAAACATTAAATTTAGCCTGTTATTGCAAAATAAATAAAAAAATCATAAACACGCCGCTCAAATTACGTGCATGCGTTTCCTATCATTGTCATCAATCGACTGAAGACTGAATAGGTTTTACACAACACCCACCATAAAACAGCGTCTCTGTCGTCCTTGTTATGAGTTCTACCTTCGTGTTCTCTATTATACAGATGTGTTGCTGAATTAGTGGACATTCATTCTTCGCGTAGCAAGGATAAATATTTTTTATCATATAATCAGTATAGTTTTACAAATTTTGCTTTCAAAATCCGATGTAAAAATGTCCATTTGAAGATCACAAAATATACGAGTTTATCATATAACAAAATAAGAGATACATATCAAGTCTTGTGTCCTCTGCCAACTAGTGTGACATCACAGCCACACAAGAGTTAAAAAAAAAAAAATTCTCGACCTCACGCGCGGTATACGGATGCACAATCGAGAACTCCATGAAATCAACTAGACAGAAGTACAAGTCAAAACTCATTTATTTATTTTCATATCCTGTTTCACCTGACAATTTTATCTAGTCTTAATGACAATTACACTCACACAAAAATTAAGGTTTTTAAATAACAATTTTAAACATTTTCTCAAAAGAGATAAATCTGTTGATGATTTGAAATTCTAGGCATTTACAGACCTTAGAATCTGACATAATATAGGGTAAACTGTCGCTTTATATAATGTCTAACATTATTTTCTCAATTCTTAAATCAGTTACTTTTGTGAAGTAAAGGGCTAAAACTGTTTTTTAAATGTATATGTAAGATGCAACGGTTCATTTGTTTTCCAGAAAATAGCCAAATATATTTTTTAGTTTTGATACTTAGCAGTTGGTTTAGTAAACAATATTTTTAATAAAGCGTTAATTCTTTGTTAGCCTACTACGGAAAATGTCAGTATGGAGAAAACTAGTGATATCTGTTGTTGGAAATGGGTTAGTTTTAATGGTCAAAAAAGAATATCAATTTTTTAAATTATTGTTTTATATTCACATATTGCTCGTCCTATTTTTATGTATAAAGCGTAATTTGTTTAATTATATTTTCCTTTTTTTTGCACCACAACAGGCCAGAAGGTCCAATCACAGTAGTTAATTACAGCACAGTACACCCAGGCTTTAGATAAATCACATTTTATATTTATGTTTTCACCTAGAATTAAATCCGGAACCTTCTGTGTGTGAGTCAAGCATCTTTACCACTATGCCATGCATGCTGCTAGAGTCGAGATTAATATTGTTGCATTTGTTTTTTTTTTCTTGCATACTTTTTGAAACTTAAATTTTATAAATAACATCCTTTATTTCATTGGTCAGTTGAAATAAATCGACGTTTGGCAATAAAACCGCCAATGTACAAAAATATGAATTCACAAAAAAGGGAAGCAATATAACCAGTACTTTAAATAATGGATTGTGCTTTCAACTAAACCATGGCGAAAGTTTTTCACGCATACCAAATATTTTATCCTGAGAGTTTTTACTAACAATATTTTGGTTATGTCCTAAATCTGGGTAGACAGATTTTTATTTTTTTTCCCTGGCGGGATTGCTATCAATATAAGATACTCTTTTAAAACATACATATTGTGTACACAAATAAATATAAGAAGATATTTCAACAAATTCAAAATAAGTAAAATGCTTTCCAGAAACGAGAAAATATTTTTGTTATATTATGTTGGTAGTAATTTAATATTGACTTTTCCTGATACGGTTTTTGTGTTATATGATCTTATTACAACCTTATTGGTATTCCTACACAGCGAATCGTTTGACCTCCGAAGGGTACCATCGATTTAGGAGACTTTTATTGAGATGGTTCATGTTGGTAGCTGATTGAAAGCAATTTATTAATACATAAAAATACGATGTTACCCTGTAATTGAGAGTTGGTGTTGCCAATAAATATAAGCATATGATAAAAATATTAAATTTACTCTTTTTTTATCAGTATATTTGCAAGCAGATTAAAAATACAACTTATTATGTATGTGAAATAGAGCCAGGGTCCTGGACAAGTGTTTTGACTCGTAAGCTACTGTCACTAAATCCTGAAAAAGGACATAAAGTTGACATTAACCGGCTCGTGTTGTAGTGATTTATTTTATTTTATTTATTGGGAATATCGACAGTAATACATGTAAAAATAATATAGCAAATAAAATATACAGAGAATAAAACCAATGGCAGATATCCACAGATAAACATTAAAAACTCGTACAATACATTCTAGTGTGTTTGTGAGTAGGTGAGTGAGTGGGTGTTAAAATGGGATAAGGGTAGACATGTGTGTAAATATTATTGCACAAGTGTCAAAAATATATAAAATATTAAAATTTAAAAATAAAATAAGATTTTATTATAGCAACTAAGTATAAGATAAAAAAGTGTGTTTTAAAACGCGCATTTTAAATGTTAATTTGTTACAATAAAACGGATCAATCAGGGAAAAGTTTAAATTATATTCACGAGCTGAAAGTATAACTGAAAAGTTCTGGGCATAGTTTGTACGAACTGGTGGCATATGAAATAGAGAGCTCGACGTGTGACGAATGCGGTAGCCATAGACATTTAATGACAACTCCGACATAAGATCCGGGCTATCAAGGCGAAGGACCCCCATGTCTAATAGGAGACTGGCGAATTATCCTACCACGTTTGAGGTTTTAGTTTGATTTCTGCCAAGATAAAATATTTATTTTAAAGGCGGCATAGTAATTTAGTATTTTATTGTTCCTAGACTGGCACCGGAAGCCTAAGATTTACCAGCTTACAAACCATTGTGACATATTAATGCAAAACGCTGCATTTACCAATGCAGTGCCCTACGCACCTTTGAGAAAAGAAATGGGTACTATGATGGTGACGAAAATTTATTTCAAAGACAGGTAGTAGGCTAGCAAGGATACGTCAGTTAGGTATTTTATACCATGCTCAAAACACGTTATTTGTAGGAAAATGTATAAACAAAACCTCAAATGACTCGACCTCCGTCCGGTTCTAGTGTTTAACTCAAAATAAATTTAAATTTATATACAGTCAACACTAAACAATAATTCCCTTGGTTCCCTCCATAAAATTTATATGAAAATCGCGCACGGTAAAAGTTATAAAAATATTTTTTTTTTTGAATGAATAAATAAATGATTTTATTATGTTGTTCATATTATTAGGTTTAGTTTACAGAAAAAAAAAAGTTATTATCCTTGTAAGACTTTAAGTGCTTGGGCATAGTGATGAGCGTTTTGAACATATGTTTGAGTTCACTGCGCCCGCGCCGCGTCGTAAAACGCTCACCACTATGGCCATCACTTAATTTATCATTTATTTATTTTTATCATTTATCATCCATCAGGCCATCATTTATTTTCAAGCGTTTCACTTATATTTTAGAATTATTATTTTTGTTGCAGTAGGCTTTTTTTTGAGTGTGCATTTTTGAAAAGAATATTCTAATACTTTTCTAAATGGTAGTAGTAACGCATATAGTAGACCTTATTTGCCTTTTTGCCGTAATAAGTAAAATATAAATGGAATCTAATCGATCAGTCTTACGTATGAGATTTACATTTACATTTTTTTTTTTGCACCACAACAGGCCAGGAGGCCTAATTACAGTGGTGAATTACATCACAGAGCACCCAGGCTTGAGAAAAATCACATTTTAATTTTTGTGTTCTCACCGGGAATCGAACCCGGAACCTTCCGTGCGTGAGTCAAGCGTCTTGACCACTACACCATGGAGGCCGCCAAGCCTGTTTAACCTGTTCAGGGATGATTAATTTTTTTTTATATTTATTAACGCCTAGAAAGCTTTTACATATCGACTGTCCTGAACTACTATGCAAACTTTTTCTCAAAGTTCCTTCCAAAGTTTTTAGAAATAACCCTCTTCTTCACATACCTCTTGTTTAATCTAATTATAGGCAAAATTCAAATTTATGGCGAACTTTTAATAATTTTAATGTAATAAATAAATAATTTAAAATAGATTTATTTGCAAACAATCTTAATGACGTACGGCGTTTGCTTTCGAAATTATTTATAGTATTTTTTCTTTTCTTTTGAATTTACATTAAATTACTATTCATTCTATGTTCGAGAATCTTTTTTAACTTATTGTGATGCTACTTGTGAAAACCTGTAATTGGCTTATTTGTTATTTGTTTTGTTATATATATTTATAAGATAATTAAAGCTGTTGGTTATCCAAATAAATAAAATAAAATAAATACATAAATATACATAGGTTATAAACATTTTACAAATTAAAAAATAAAATAAAAATGAAAAAAATACATTTATAAAAAAACACTAGAAACTAAAATACTATTCCATTTTTTTTTATTGGCTCTTGTAATTTGATAAAGTTTTATCAAATATATCTATTTTTTGGTCTTCATTGTAATTGTTCCCGAGAGAATGAATTCTCGGGAACAGATAATTAATGTTAACCTCTTACAACAGAGATAAAGAACATTTAAGAGAAGGTAATATAGAAGTCTAGGCATCTACAGGGCTTATGACCTGTCAACGGCTGGTTTTACTTAGACTTTAACTTCTATATTACTTTCTCTTGAATGTTATTTATCTCTGTTGTAATATGTTAATATAAACAGTTCCCCAGGGAGTAAATACCAGTCCTTGTCTACAAAAATTTGGACAAACTTAAATGATTGTAGATAATTAATGTGCAAATTTGACTTATATGATAGTATTAAGATATCTTAAGTAAATATGATGCCTAATTGGCCTTTTAGGCAAATTAACATAAATACATTTAACCAAATCTGGAACATGAAAAAGATTATTAACAATTTTATACACAAAACCAGATCGGATATTATTATTCTATCACTAATTTTAAGTCAATTTAACGTATATATAAGAAGATTATATTTCATAGTTTCTTGCAATAAATAAAATTTAAAATTTCAGCGTAAAATAACATTTTGAATCAATATTTCATGAAGATCAATTGGATTTAACTAACAAAAATATTTTGAGTTTGGCCAAATTTTTGTTGACAAGGACTGGATTGAACTCACTGGGGAGCTGTTTATATTTACATATTACAGCACAGATTGAGAACATTTAAGATAAGGTAATAAAGAAGTCTAGGCACCACAGGGCTTATGACATGTCAATGGCTGGTTTAAGTGGCCACTTTACATACTTTGTAACATTCACCATTCTGCCCATATTCGAACATCTATGTCCCTTCAGTTCTTTCAAATGTTGATGTTTGTGAAGTTAAAGAGCTGAAACCTTTAATTATGCGGGTGAGATTCATCTAATTGAATTATTACATAAATCCACCTGGTATATAAAGAAGTATAGAAACTAAAAAAAAAAGATTTTCAGGCGTTGCCTAGTATGTAGGTGAAATAATTTAATAAGATG
This sequence comes from Micrasema longulum, assembly GCF_059751315.1. Classification (NCBI taxonomy): domain Eukaryota; kingdom Metazoa; phylum Arthropoda; class Insecta; order Trichoptera; family Brachycentridae; genus Micrasema; species Micrasema longulum. The sequence goes on from NW_028277831.1 coordinate 358,960, forward strand.
AATCTCAGCAAGCAGCTCAGCACAAAGCAAGTAGGAGCGTATCGCAGCCGGATAGAATGAGCCTTAGTTTATTTTTAAATTAATAAAGGAGAATGTTGAATATATCAATGTAAAAATAATTTATTTCTTAATATTCAAAAATGCAAAATTATGACATTCTGCCGCAACAGGAATCCCATCGTTTTCACGTATAAAATAAATTCTTCACCATTAGAAAAATTTACGGAGATGACAGACAGAGTATTCTTTTTGACGAAAAACTGAGTTTTATTAAACACATACAAAACATTACAAATAAGAGCATGAGAACCTTGGGATTTTTGCTGCGAACGATACGGGATTTTGAGTCTATAAACATAATGAAAACATTGTATATTGCCCTAGTGCGAAGTCAACTCGAGTATAACTCAGTTATATGGTCACCGCATTACAGGGTTCATGTTAAGGACATCGAAAGAGTTCAGCATAAATTTTTGCGTTTTATCAATTTTAAATTAAGTATACCGATTGAATACATAAATTACTCATACTTAAATGATTATTTAAACATCCAAACATTAGAAAACAGACGAAAATTAAATGATTTGCTTTTTTTGTTTAAAATAATAGTGTCGATGTTCGATTGTTGTGAATTTATCAATTTGATTAATGTGCGAGTGCCTGGTCGAGTTACCCGATGTAAAACTCTGTTCTACTGCGGTCCATCATCGACCAATTACACCGCGAATTCGCCAGTAATGCGGATGCATGTACTCGCGAACCAATATGTTAACAACATCGATGTCTTTAGCGTGAGTCTTGTAAATTTTAAATATCAATGTATATGTTCCTTATCAAATAGAACTTAATATTCTGTTCATATTGTATTTTATAACATTATGTACCTAGCTGCTTTAAACCTTTAATTGTATTTCTTTAGCTTATTAAAAAAAAGAATTTAAATAATAGAAATAAATTTAAATATATTGTTTTAATTTTTTTAAAACCAACTTAACTTTTAAACACAGTTCTATATTTTATTACTTTTTATTGTATTTTTTAAATTTATGTTGTTAATACACTAATTTTTTTATTTTTATACCAACTTGTTCCTATATTTAATTTCTTTATGTTGTGTTTTTTTTTTTAAATCTATGTTGTTTATACACTCATCTTCTTTTTTTATACCACCTTTACTTCTTTACACTGTTCTATCTTTTGTTGCTTTATATTGTATTTTTTAAATTTAATGTTGTTTGTATAATTATATTTTTAAAACTTTCATGCATGTAAAAGCCTTATGGGCGTGAAAAAATAATAAAATAAAATAAATAAATAAATTACTACGGGGATCGAGAACATTTAAGAGAAGGGAATATATAAGCCTAAGCATTTACAGGGCTTCTGACCTGTCATTGGCATTCACAATTTTGCTTATGTTTGAACATCTATATTTCTTCAATTCTGCCAAATAATGATTTTAGTGAAGTTAAAGAGCCAAAATCTTTATTGTTGTAAAAATATTCATTTGACTGAATTATTTCACACACTAGGCATAATGTACGCCTGAATACTATTTTACAGTTTTTAGTCTTTTTTTGTTCTTTTTTTGTTTAACTAAATAACCACGTGACTTTACCCTTAACTACTAGTGTTTTCCTGGACAAAACAATTTTTCTATTTTTTTTGTTTGAAAAAAATAAAAAATAAATAAGTACTATCAGTGTTTGATTTAAATATTAACATGGAGTTCTACAAAATAAACGCCGACGTAATAAATGTATTGACTTAATTGATTAAACCGTTTTTTAAATATTATAAAACGTGCTCCGTTTTTATCCCGAATTTATTTGTTTATTGTACAGGAACAAAACATGATATTCTGAAGGGAATAACAAAAAGGGTCAACTTGGGATGTTTTCAGTATTCCTGGACGCATTCAGCTGGATTCGGGAAGTTCCTCACATCACCTGTTTAGAGACTAGAATATTGGAGCCCCAATCAATACTTGTTCTCTTGTAGTGCCTTAACCTTTTGTTGTGCTAATAAAAAAGGAAAACAGAAATGTCCACTGGCTCTACGTGTCCTGAGAGTCCCCTCACATTCAGGACACGTTTTGGGTCCCGCATTTCGGAATGGCCCCGAACCAATTTCCTCTAATGTACAGTATTGAATTCGAAAACGGCGCTATGGCAAACATATGCTGTTGTTTCAACCATCTACAGTAATCTTAATGCTATTTCTCTATCATAAGAGACATTCTTTCCGAACGATGGGATTTATTGGATCAGGAATAGATTTGAAAATGTTGATTATTATTTTTCTGACAGGAAAACATAAAAAATAAAATAAATTGAAGTTTCTGGTTTAGTTTTTTATGGAAAATTGTAAAAAAAATACTACGCTTTGTTAATAAACCTTATAAGGTAAAAAAAAAATATAGTCGGCTGAAAGTAAATAAACTAATTTTTAAAATTTTGCTACAATTAATTCAGAGGAATACAATTAAACTTTTTTTTTCTGCGATAGAACAGCTTCTTTTTATAGTATGAAAATGTACAGTAAAATTACACTTAATAATGGACTCAGTACATTGCGCTAAGGCCATAAAAAAAATATTGTGACAACATTATTTTTTCTAAATTTTCTAATGAAGAAAATTATATTTTTGGAAAGAAAACTTCAATTTTCTCCGCCTTAAACATATCAGTGTACCTCAAACATTTCCATTATAAGCGTTCTTATTTATTGTTATTTTTAATTGACAAGATGCACAAATATAAAAAAAGCAAGGTATGAGTGTGAATATGGAGTAATGCTACATTTTATCATATTTGCTTACCCATTTTTGAAATAGAACTGAGTTCTGTTATTTAGTTAAAAAGTTAAAAAAAGTTTTTCAACTTGCTTCCATGGGATGTTAATACAGAAAATCAAACGTCACGTATAGCATTGAATAAATAAAGGTTCGTATGCTCTAAAAATACTTAAGTGTCTCTGCCATCGACAAATTTTACTAATACATAGATGCACCCTGAATAATCAAAAATGACACTTAACTGATGCTCAAACGTCTAATGATGCCCGCCAACCAGGTGTGACGTTTACAATCGAAACCAAAATACATGCTTGTTTCATGAAAGCGTGTAAAAACCTTTCGTTTCAAGATTGAAAAAAAAAGTGTAATTTTTCATTGATAAATATTTAGTCATGAGTGATTGATAAACAAAGTTTTAAATTACATTCAAATAAAAATACCGTTTTTTATAAACGTCAAACTATGCCCAGTGGCACAATTGCAAAGCAATTTTTACTTACAGGGATGCACTGAAAGGAATACATTTAAAAAAATTGATAAATATGTCTTTATTTTATTTTTGCATACCCCGAACTCCAGTAAAAAGAAACAAATGCGTAGAAGTTATAAGGAAATAATCTGATTGGGATCCACGAAAACCGAATGTTGACTGTTAACATTAAAATAAAATCTTTTTTTGTAATATACTAAAAACGGGTATCCTCCATATGTTGGTAGTATACGCATAATCGTTGAATGCAGCCTTGGTGTAAACTAACATGCCTAGTAACTATGGGTACGTATTTGTGTCAGTATTTCTAAAAGTATTTTTCTCTGTAGGGTGCGTCTATGTATTTATTGTTGAATGGTTACTGTTAAAAATATGGTTCTATGATTGGCATATATTTGTACTTAACCGAAATAGAAATCCATCGTTTTGATCATAAATGTTTTTCTTAAAATCAGTTTGTCGCTATGCAATATTTCTATCTCAAAGCTGTATTTTACGTTATAGGAAAAACCATTATGCAAACATTATAATTAATACAAGAAAATAAATGGTTCGAAATATGAACCTTGGGGAACGCCACACATGCACCGGATAATAATAGTACCTAATTATATCAACTCAATACGCTGGCGTTGGGCGTACCGTTTTGCATAAAGAGACCCGCATCTTTGATGTTTGTGAAATGCATACGTTTAACTAGGCGAGACAATATAATTTAATTAACTAGTTGCATAAAATACGAGTGGGTAACTGGGGTTTTGAGGGTATTGTATTATTTATGTTTTATACAAGTATTTTAAAATGCAAAAAATAATGAAGAAACAACATTAAAACTAAGGGCCATTTGGACTAAAAAAAGTTTGAGGTTAAATAATTGTTTCGTTTCGATATTTTGTCCATTGACTTGGAAATTTATTGAAATTTAACAATTTTTCACTTTTTGCGAGGGTGACTTTATTCGTGAAAATGAGTAAAAAATTATGGTATTTGAGAGCAAAAATGAAGTAACTCACTGCATAATAAATGTAAACAACGAATATCTTGAATAAAAAGAAGAGTTTATGTATCTGGGAAGCATTTTTTTAAGAGATGGAAAAGTAGAAAAATATGTTGAAAAGAGAGTGAATGCGAGCAAAAAAAAAACGGCGCACTAAGCACAGTAATTGCCAATAAAAATATGCCAATTGAAGCTTAACTGGCAGTGCACAACAGAGTTTTAGTCCCAATACTTATGTATGGAAGTGAAACATAAAACTGGCAGAGGAAGGATGAAAACCAAGTGAATGCGGTTGAAATAGATCTCTAAGACAAATGTGTGGGAAATCAATGTAAAACAGGGTTAATCTGAGTCAAGTGTAATTGATAAAACAATAATATATTAAGTTAGTCCGAATTTTTGTAGAAGACTGGATTTTCGACTAGGTGGATGCTTTCATTGTTTATTTGCTTACCAGTCACAGTATCAGATCCAGTCTAGGGGCCATGAAACAATGTTGTAAAAATTACAGTTTTCTTTATACGTGAATCAATATCATGAAGCTTAAAGTATGTGAGTTTGGTTGCTTTTCTAACACGGGAATTCTTGTTATGTAAAATGACGTGAAATTTTGAAGACGTCGATTTCTCAACCATGCTGTTTTTGAGATATTTTTTCCTCGGCCTTTCTAAAACCGAACTTTTCAATGTTAATTTGTAGATACTTAAAATTAAAAATCAATATTTAAAGCAGACGGGGTGTGATAATGATGATATATGAATACTCACTTTAACAAAATATAAGTTCAAACACCGCTGAACTCAATAGGTGTGCAGTGAGCACGTTTATCAAATTGAGTTTTTTAATATCGTTATTTCCGTACAAATACGTTACCAGTGTGCTGTGTATACGCGTCGCCGCCCCCTCGCGTCGTCCAAAGTTCAGCGAAAAACTAAATAACGTTTTAACCATGGTCCATTTTAATTCAATTATTTGTTAATAAACATTGGAATGATATAATTGGACATTCAGCACATGTTCAAATATTCACCTTGATAGCTTAAATTGTGTGGGTTCGCGAACACACCAAATTAAAATAAATTGTATTTAGTAAAAAATATTCAATCAAGAAAAACAGAGATGAGGAACGCTTCTGAGAAGAGAATATAAGAGTCTAGTCATATACAAAGTTTTATGACCTGTCATTGGCTGGTTTTAGTGATGACTTTACACACTGTAAAACATCCATCATTCTATATTGTTTTAAGAATTCATATTTCTTCAATTATTTCATCTGCTGACTGTAGAAAAGTAAAAAGAAAAGAAACCCTTAATGACGTGGGTGAGATTCATGTTACTTAATTTTATTATTTTACTTACAAGGCAACAATGCGTTTATTACTTTGAAACATTTGTAGACAGGCAGGATTTCCGCCTTAAGGAGTTACTTTTTTTTTTACTTCTTCTTAAACCAGTTTGTTAAATCAACTTAAGTAAAGTGGCCACTAAAACATGGCAATGACAGGTTGTAAGCCCTGTTAATAGACTTCCGCATTCTCTCCTCAAAAATGTTTTCCGTCTCTGTTGCAAAAAAAAAAGATCTAAGTTATTCCATTGGGAAATAATATAGCATGTCTACAAATATATGTACATACTTAAAAGATTGTTGAATAAACTCACTGGTAAACGATGTATAAAAATTTGAAAAACTGTTTGAAGGCGTTGCCTAGTAGGTGAATTGGTTCAGCCGGACGAATCTTCATAGTATAGTGATAATTTTTTTATGTTTTTTTATTTTTTTAATCTTCGCTTTTAATTTTTATCTAAAACTGTAAAATTCAACATGTCCATGTACTTGTAATTTTCTCAAACTGAACGGTTTGGGTAGGTAGAAAGAAATTACCTTAAGGCAATACGCCCGCCTTTATATGTATATAAACTGTATACGAATAAAAAATGTTTAAAAAATATAAAAAAACTCGCCCACATGATAAACGTTTCAACTCTTATATAAATAAACATAATTTGACATTATTTATCTAGCGACATTAATGTGAGTATCACTTCAAGGACACTGTACAATAAATAAATATCCCAGCACGTATTGCAGCTACAGAGAGCATGGACGGTTGGGATTCTAGTTCCTCTTCTCCAATCATAATATATTTCAATTGTGATATATTGGAGCTAGATTGCAGCACGTCTTGCAGTTACAAGGCGCATGAACAGTAAGAAATCTAGCCCCTTTTAACATGTTTTTATTTTATTTTAATTGACAATAAAGTTGAGAGTTTTAGTGATATTTTAAAAAACGAAATGAAAATTATACTTCGACTTCACAAAAGTCAACAGATGGAAGAGTTGAGGAAATGAAGTTGTTTAAACATAGGCAGAATGGTGAATGTTACACTGCGTGTAAAGTTGCTACTGAAACCAGCCGATGACATGTCATAAGGTCTGTAAATGCCTTGACTTCCATATTACCTACTCAATAATGTTTTTTCTATCCGCAGCCACAAATTTAAATCTAAGACTCGTCGATAGAGGTTTCTACCCTTTAATTTCACATTCATTTTAAATTAACATATTTTTTCATATAAGAAAAATACATATTTAAACATGATAGAATCATAAATGATACACGTTGTGTAAATCGATCACTTGGTGCAGCCAACGGGAAATTCCTAGCTCTTTAAATAAATAACAGATCTTCAAATCCTTTGCTCTAACCTAGACATTCATATTATCAAAAAAGTTCTTTTTCTTTAGTATAAAAATGTCTTCAAATACCTGTTAACTGAACGAAATGAAAAGTAAGCCACGTATGAAGGCTTTATATTTTAATGAAAGCACGTTTGTATGTTCATTTCAAAATCGGTATATATTTCCGGAAACCTGAGGAACTGTATTAAAAATTCAGGAAAGGCGTTGCTGACTCAGTAGACCTACAATTTTTATCCGTAACTGTATATTTTTATCACTCCATCGAGGTGAAAATACCTTCCCAATACAACCTTATACACTGACTTACTAAGCGAATCTCACAAATTCCAAATATAAAATTACCGTAATAATTCACCCCTTTATATTAGGAATATTAAAAAAAATATTTTTAAAATCTATCTTAGTCTACAATTTCCATTGTTGTATTTAAATAAAACATATGGTTCTTTGTATTAAGCGGATGAACACAGTTCTGTTAATGAAATAAAACCAAAATCCAGGACAAGTGTTTGAATGACTGCTCTCAGGTAAAAATTCTGAATTAAGAAATCAAATGAAGATAATTTCTTCTCGATGTGAGGTGGAAAGCAGATCCGTCTATCATTCATGAGGTTCTGAGTTCAATTCCTAGCACAACGAACATGGAATATTGACATGAATTTGTTGCAACATCATTATCATTCTCTTTTTCCGCAACTAATGGCGCATAGGGTACTGCATTAGTATAAAAATCGAAGCGTATCTTGATCATTTTTGTTACATTAAGGTGAGATAAACAATCGTACGTTTCAGGTGCCAGACCAGGAACTATAAAATATTTTATTTTAAGAACACCTAAACAATTTTTTTTTGTGTCAAAGCAAATGCGCTGACCACTGCACGACAAGGCCAACAAAAAATGTTGCAACAGAGATGGGAACCATTTTTCAGAATATAATATGTATGCCTAGACGCGCTTTTATGCTTAATTGAAATCAATATATTGTATGCCAATTGCAAATTATTATAAAATAGAATGTCTGTTTAGATTAAGAATTTTTGGCGTTCTCAATATAAATTTTGTATCGTTATGTCTAAATAAATAAGATATCACGCAAATAAAACAAAATTTATTTGGTTTCACTTTTTTAACAGAGGTGCCAATTTATAAATATAAAACAAATGGTTTTTTATAACACTTAATTTTTTTACACTTTTTAATTTTATTTTTTCAAATTCAAATAAAAATCAACAATATCTACAATGCGCCAAACTAATAAAAAATAAATGTTTATCGGCCTGTTTCTAATATAAATAAAAAAAACAGGTTATTATCATAAAAAACCAAAAAACACAAAAATAAAAAGAATGAACTGAAAAAAATAAAGTAATCTAAAATAAAATTCATGGTAAAAGTTACAGTAAACGTTAAAATAACTTGACTTGAATAATAATAATTTAGTCTTTCATATCTGCAATAAATTAATTGATGCAAATAATAACGAAGAATAATGTTTGATGTAGTATATTCAAAGCATTTTAACTTATTTTTGTATGTATTAATATACACGGCAAACAGTGCCTTTAACCTTAAAAAGATGCATATTTAAAATAATATAAACATTTCAATATGATGTAAAAAACTTAAAAATTAAATTGATTAGTATTATTTTACATAAATACCATATATATTACAACACAGCAGTTTTGTGAAATGAACATATTTAGATATAAACAAAATAGTTAAACAATGTATAAAATTTTAAAAGGAAAATAATTTTTATTTATTTTTCTTTGAAAGGTACAAAATAATGAAAAACAATAAAATTCTTTTCTCTCAAAAAAATTTTTTCAAAAATACTTATATTAATGACAATTAAAGTAATTTAAAAATAAGTATACACGTAAATAATGTACACAATAGTACCCTATAATCTAAATTACCGTTCATCACTTTTGAAATGATTAAATATAGTTGATTTTTATAAGCTATACTTTATGTGAAAAATATCACCAACGTCGGAATAGTTATTTCCGAGTACATGGAGTCGATTCAGAATAGCATTATACGAGTATATGGTTCGCGAATTGTTGCAACTAAACGGAGGTACTTGAGTCATTTGTCCAGGTACCTTGAAGTTAATGAGTGCTAATAGATTTGGGCAGTTCCATGTAAAGTTTACAATCTTAAATAAATTCAGTAAAACTATAATTTTTCTTCTCTCAGTAAGTTTCAACAAGTTCAAAGTATTTAAGAAAAAAATCATAGTTAGTAAATTCATATCTGATTCCAAGTTTAAAGTTAACGTATCTAAAAAAAATATTTTGAACTATTTCTAGAGTAAATTGGTGAGAACTACAATACGGAGTCCATATAGTTGAGTAGTATTCCAACTGGCTCCTAACCAAAGCTGAGTACATTAATTTCAAAGTAGTGATATTTTTCAAATCCTTAGTCAGTTGCAAAATATAGCCTAGCTCATGGTCAAACATCTCACATAAACCAATTAGTGAGATTTGCGCATAAGTGTAGTTAGTGTTTTGAATAAAAAATGCGCACGTTTTAAAACAGGTGGATAAAGAAAAGTCGGTAAGAACTTATACACAAATAAATATTAAAGTTTGTTGAATATTCAATGATTTCGAAATAAAGGATTGAAAATAAATAAACTAAAGAAAACCACTATCTTTACCTTTTTTTAAATTAAACAAACACACGTTTATCCTTTTTGCCCGGGCGTTTATTAAAACACAAATGAATTTAAAGACTTTTTTGCTGTCGTACAAACCGATATTTGAAAGCTTTGAGATTATTTTTCATTTACTAAAACCCCTAAATATGTCTCTAATTTTATTGGGAAACATCGGTAATTAGGATTGTTCAGAAAAGTTCGATTTTAATGTTGACAGCTGGCTTTTGGCTGGTGAGTTTGTTTTGGAGCAAATTTCCGTCGTCCTTATAAATAATATGTAAGGCAAGTTTTAAACGAATTTCAGTAAAATAAATCAATTTGATTTAATGAACTTATAAAGTATAAGATAATTATACATTTTATATGTATTTTAGGGATAGATATCAGTTTAGGACCTACTGTTTTTGCCAAACCATAAAAAAGTTTTTTTAATAGGTTTTTATGAACCAAATTTCAAGAAATATATATTTTAGTCAACACAGACAAAAATATTTTTTTTCATTTCCACAGAAATTCATTCGGGCATAAAGGGGTTAGGGAACTTGTTCAATGTTTTGTTTAATTTGAAAAAGTTGGGTGTTTTAAGTTACGAAATATTATTCTTGCTCGATTATTTAGTCAACGCGTATACTGTAGCTATAAAAGCTCATTAAAATGTTCATTTTCACGAAACAATAGCCCCAATTGCACGCAAGTTACTATGACGAATTCAATTTCGTATTAAAAGTATATATAATATATAGTAATTCAAAACAAAATATATTAATTATTTTAAACACATCATGACTACACAATTATGACTTTCGTATGAATATGCTTTTAATTTATATTTAACAGCAGTAAATTCACTTTTAAAACCAAAATTTAAAAAACTTTTATTTGAAAAAAATTATGTTTTTTTATAAAAAAAAAATATTTTTACATTACAAATTTAAGTTGTTTCTATTCACTCATATCAAACACACACTCACCTTGTCCCTAAACCTACCCTCACACCCATATACAATTACACACATATTCACATACCTACCAAAACCACACTCCACTTTTTTACACACGCATGCTTACACAAAAAAAAAACTCACCCACATGCACTTCTATGAATTATATCTAACTGAACTGGATTTTTTAAAGTATATTTATGTGGAAAACTGATTTGCCTTTATTTTATGTTTTTTTTATAATGTTGTGTTTATTTTTTTGTATTGCTGTTGTTTGTCTGAATAATCAAAAATTAAATTAAATTTAAAAAAATATTTTTTAATTTTAAAAATAATATGACTCCAATTAAAGGCTCAAATATTATTCAAATTAATGATAGAACGCCTAACAATTGAAAAAACGCTTGCAAATTTATTATTTTTTTTATTATTTATTGATTCAGCATTAATTAATTCAGAATTTACTAATTAGTGACTGAATAAATCATTCTAACTAACGGTCACTCGAGACCATGGGGGGAGTATTACTTAGAAAATAATAAAAGTTTTTGATTATCTTATTTATGTCGTATTTTTTACGAATGTTTAATAACAAAGTCACTCGTAGGATAGTTAAGTAATCTAGGGTTAAAAATGAAATATGTAATACAAATCATTATCATTGGGAAAAGGGATTTTTACTCCCAGTAGTGCTTATGGCCAGTGCATCGATACTTCGATTACATGGTGTTTGGATCAAATGTTATATGACGGTAAAGTATTAGTTGAACGTTTCCGGTGCCAGTCCAAAGACAATGAAATACTGCAGAAAAAATAACATTTTTTATTTTTTTTGGGACGAACTAAGCAGGAATAAAACTCGAGATATTTGTGGAGGCTCTAACCAGTACAGCAGAGAGCAAACTTATTTGCAGTGATTTCACTTTTTTTCGGACTGCTGATCTGTGAGGCTGCGAGCCACGGGACCAGAAAACGATTCAGCCCGATCATATTGTGCCTTTATCAAATTAGAGGGTTGAAAAAAAAACGTTGCTAAATTTCATGGGTAATTATTTCAATCAAAACGTTTTTATTATCAAATTACAACAGGCATGAAAAACATTTTAGAGAAGGAAATATAGAAAACTAGGAATTAACAAGGTTTATGACCTTAACATTCACAATTTTGCTTTTTTATTACTTTTTTTTACAATAAACATAAGCGATAAAACAGAGTAACAAAAAAATAAAGCTTAAATATTATATAATATAAATTAATAGTTAAAATAATAAACAAAAAAATCCCACAAAGGCATGGCCTGTTCCTGGGTATACAAGAAAATGTTGATGAATTTTTGCTACTATAATAAATAACGACAGTTATAATATTTTTGTGTACCATGAGAAAGAAAAAATAAAATATTTTGTAAAAGAAAATATGGCATTTTCTTATAGTAATTAAAAAATCAAATAAATTTAAAAAAACACAAAAATATTCCTTATTATTAAAGGGCAACAAAATAAATCATAGAAAAAAAGAGTTCATATCTTTAGTTTGAATCCAAGATGGTGCATGTTTTTTAAAAGAAGAAAAATTTTGATAGTTTATCAACGAAAATCAATTAAATATTATCAGTAAAAAAAGAATTAAAAATTTTTGGGCCTATAAAATATGCATGTCTCTGTGCGAGCCTCGTTTTACAAAGTGGTATTTCTAACACACGATTCCTTCTTTGACTTGATCCATTTGAATTACTTGTAAATAAATTTTGGTTCTTAAATACATATCTTGCTCTTTGTTTGAACATCCATATTACTTTAATTTTGCCGCATAAACCCTGTAAACGCCTAGATTTCTATATTTCCTTCTCTAAAATGTTTTCCATATTTGTTGTAATTTGTTAATCTTAATGACTCCCGAGGAGGTGTAATCCAGTCTAAACGTTTTTGTTCAGCTTTATTGTTTTAGCAATTTGCAATTATTGCTTTTTTACATAACAAAAACTCTTGTAACCCTTTTTTTATCCAAAAATAAAAAAGGTACTGTATATTGCCACTCAAATTGTAGTGAAATTTTCATATGATCAAAGCATTGAAATTATTTGAATCAGTGCCGTGTTTATACGGGCTGGGTTATTTATCATAAAACGAACATTATTAACGAATTTTGAATCGTGTTGTGGTCCCGTGGCCAGCGTTTTGGACTCGCGGCTCAAAGATCCGTGGTTTGAATCTTACTCTACCCTATTTTGTACCCTAACTCGTTGAAAAGGGCCATCAAAATTGAATATTCAAGTAAATCATAAAAACGCAAAAAACTGTTTTGTCACGTAAATAAAATAAACATTTGTGAAAAGTGAAAGAAAACTTTTTTTTAAATGAAGAAACTATTGAATAACCAACATTGGTTCTAGGGTTTCTTAAAACCCTCGAAGAGTTACTATTAAAAAACCTTAGCACGTGGTTCTGTGTCCTTATTTTCTTTAATAATGGGTCCGCGTGTGGATTCCGCTGCCAAATGTAATTTTGATGTCATTTTAATGTGTTCATTCCGAAATTGAATACGTTCCACGGTGGAATGGAAAAAAGACGATCGGAGGGGGTAAGTACGTCATTATTTGTAAAAAAAAAAGAATTACCAGTGGGATTTTATTGTAAAAAGGGGCAATAAAATCCACCGACGGTATTCGCGGAATTAAATTTATTTGATACATATATTTTTGCCCCTACAAGCTCTTTATTATTGTACTCTTGATTTCAGAATGAATCTCGTATTTAAATTTTATAAAAATAAACCTGGGATTACAACCCCGGTTCCATTGCGCCGTAATGAGCGGTCGCGAACCCACGAATAAGGTCGCGGGTTCCGTTCTGTTGATGCATTAGTTTAATGTAAAAATGAATTCAGATGAATTTTAAAACAGCGGTTGTTGTTTGAATTGCAAATTTTTTATTCAAAATAAAAAGTGGACTTGGTAAAATAATGACGAAATACACGAAACTGGATAATGTTAACCTATCATATGATCATGATTTATACTTTATTGTACGCACGTGTTATTTTATTATATATTTGTCAAACCTTATTTATTTTAAGCTTTTGAATGAACTTATTTTATTAAAAATAAAGTGGTTAAAACATATGATTGTTATCAAAAACATTTTTCACTTTGTGGTATGACATTTTTCACTTATTTGTTTATAAATTTGTATAAACCACTTAATTTTTTTAATTACTCTTCGACCGGTTTCGAGGTTACTACCTCATCGTCAGGAATTTAACTAACTTATAATTACACGCGTTGCTATTTATATAATAAAATATTGTATGAAAGAGACACAAAATTGAAAGAAAGAGAGAGAAAGAAAATAAAATAAATCATAACGGGAATAGTTTTAAATGAGGACTCGAAGTTAAATTTAATTGATTATTTATTATTTGAAGTTTTTGATTAATGGCTTTACTAATTTCTAATCGTTCTAAATTATCTAAACGAAAACCATGTTTATTGACATGCAAAATTTCTACACACGTTTCTTGATTAAATTCATGGTTTTCGGATATAAGATGATTTGCGAATTCTGAAAAATTATGATTACTCAGACATCTTATATGTTCTTTGATTCTAACTTTAAATTTACGTGAAGTTGACGATGAGGTAGTAACCTCGAAACCGGTCGATGTGTAATTAAAAAAATTAAGTGGTTTATACAAATTTATACACAAATAAGTGGTTAAAACATCTTTATTGATTGCTACAGCAAGGGTGAGAGGAAAATGCAATTCTAGGCATTTACATGCCTTGTGATCTATCATTGTCTGGTTTATTTCTTAATTATTTTATTAATTTTTATTTGAATATAATACGGCACAAGTGCCTTTTTCAATATAAAATAAAAAATAACAAGAAAAACATATACATACATGTATTTTTTTTTTTAACAGGCCAGGAGACCTAATTACAGTGGTGAATTACATCACAGAGCACCCAGGCTTGAGGGAAATCACATTTTAATTTTTGTGTTCTCACCGAGAATCGAACCCGGAACCTTCCGTGCGTGAGTCAAGCGTCTTGACCACTACACCACGGAGGCCACATGTATAAAATGAATTAACACCAGATCATTAGCATCAGTGGCTTTTGCAAATAATTTCCATGTCGTTACTAAAGAACATGATTAAATTGATGATTTGAATTCGCAGAGACTGGAGTTAAAAATGTCGATATGAGAGGTATATTCATTTCCTAGTCTGTGTATGCGCGGTATAGGTGAATGACAAAGATAATTGGTTTGAGAAGGGTGACAATAATAAAAACTGTTTTGTCTTGTTCTACGTGTCAGTATATTAATATTGATTAAATTCGGGAGTTTGGAAAGATTGAATTTAGAATTAATGATTTTATTAAATATTAGGTTTGTTATTGTCCTGCAATCCTCTAGAGTAGATAAATTAAAAAAAAAAAAATTAAGACAAGTAATTAATTTGTTCTATATGAATATGCAGCTTAAAATTAATGAATCTTAAAACTTTTGGACTCTTTCAACATTATTAATTGACATGAACTTTGTAAAAAAGGGACCATATTAAAAAAGTTGAGTCGTACTCTAATTAGCTTCTAACTAAGGATAAATACAAGAGGTTCATTATTTTAATTGATTCAAAATCCTTTATAGTTTTAAGAATAAGACCCAAAGTTTACATACTTTTAGAAGTAATGTGGTTGATGTTTTACAAACTACGTGAATGCACTGATCTCTTTACATTAAAACATCCATATTTCTTCAACTCTTCCATCTGTTGACTTTTGTAAGGGATTGAATTTCCATGCCGTGTAGTTAATAAGTTGGTTGATAGGTCTTGATTAGAGTGATGCCTGGTTTTGAAAAGGTTGATAGTAGGTTTTCGTTTTGAATAGTGTGATTCTGGAAATGTAGTAAATTCATTAACTTTAATTTTTTTTTAAATTGATAAGTGTGAATTTATTATTGTTGATAGATTTTTGAATCAGTGTCTTTTTGGAAAAGGCAAAAAAAAAGTAAATAGGTTGCTGTTGCGGAATGACGGATAGAGGAGTGATGCTTGCGCTGGTTTTCTCAACCACTCAATTCTCTCGGTTTGCTAAAGAGCTAATGAACTAACAATTGCTGTCAAAATTGGGAAAATCAGATTGAGGGTAACAGACAAATTTACTTAATACACGGTTTTTTAGGGCTAAAATTTTTCTCACAGTAAACTTTGAAAAATTCAATTTTTTTTTTCCAAAAAGTCATTCAAAAAAAAGTTTTTGTGTTTTTAGTATCTCCAAATGGAGTAAATATCCGATTTCTTGAACTAAAATCGCTTCCGTAAACCCCTACCCCTCTTCTACTAAAAAAAATTAGATAAAAACTTATTTGACCAACGAAGCTATACGCACCAGACACGAACAAGGGAAGCGGCTGGGTAGAGGTTTATGGAGGGACTTCTTGTCCCAGAAATTAAGTATTAATTGCATTTTGAGATAACAGTTTTTTAAATTTTTCAAAAATATTTTTTTGAGAAAATTTCATAAAGATTTTTTTTAAAGCTTTCCATAAGGAATGCTTCTCTGAAGTTTCATGTTTTGGCCCTGAAAAACCGTGTTTACTGAGGTGCGTTGACGGTGATAATTAAAAGTTTTAAATGTAATATCGGCGAAGTCACGAATTTTCTTTAACAAAAATTTCAAGAAGTAATGAAACCAATTATTGAAGCTTAAAACGGACCCAAAGAAAGGCCACAAAACCTTTAAAACAGGTGCAAGTAGTGGACGGGGCTTTCAATGTTGACTTTGGTGAAAGGAAAAAGCTTCAACCTTTATTAATGTGGGTGAGATACATTTGGCTGAATTAAATAAAGACTTCTATATTTAATTTAAAAAAATGTTTTTGCTCACTGTTGCATTAAATTAAGATCTCTATAACTCTCTCGGGAGTGAAATCCAGCCTATCTACAAACATTTGTATTTACTTAAAACATTGTCGATTTTAATTACTCTCGTTGTAAACTATTATATGGGTCAGTATTATTACGATTTAAGTTAAATATTTATTCATCTAATTTACATCCAGGTGAATAGAGTACACAGTATATGTATGAAATATATATATTAGGATAATTTATAAAGCGCCTTTTTGTGAAAATCACCTCAAGGGCGCTGTACAATTAATAAATATCCCACCACGTCTTGCAGCTACAAGGCGCATAAACGGTTGGGATTCTTGTTCCTCGTCTCCAATTATGATATATAAGGAGCTAGATTACACCAGGTCTTGCAGCTACAGAGCGCATAGACAATTAGAAATCTAGCCCCTATTTACATTTTTTATTTGATTTAGTGATATTTAAAAAAATGAAATAAAAAACAAATTTATAAAAGCAGATGTCAGATTACGACAGGTTTTGCAGCTACTGAGCGCATGGACGGTTGGAATTCTAGACCTCGTTTACTAAATTAGGATATTTGATAGTTGATAACATTTCCCTATTGAAGCTAGATTACTTATCATCTTGCAGCTACAAAGTGCATGGACGAGTGAAATTCTGACGACTTAAAATTATCAATTAATTTACAAAAACATACCAATGTATATGCTCAATAGCATAATAGTAAATTTGTAAAGTGTTCAAGCTAAAAAATAAACAATAAAAAACTAAAAAATATGTAGATCTAGAACCCCGGATGAGGGATTTGACTCGATAACTGCTTTCAGGTAAAAATCCCAAGAAAGGACAACGAGTGGAGACAAATCCACTTGCTGCGAAGCCTACCATTTTTATGGTCCTGGATTATATTACTGACAGGGTATACATTGGTTTTAAAGGTAATTTTACACTTCAATATTTAGTGGTCCCTGGACTGGTACCTGAAATATAGATCTTTTGCATTCGCTCCTCGCTCTAACGCAGCTTTATTCCAAAATCAAGGTTAAATAATTGGAACTCATTATTGAATTATTTTGGTAAATCATCAGAAGTCATCAACGATATTAAAAATTGTATGTTTGTTTTTGAAAAACACTAAACGATATTTTTCCGAGTTGCTGAATGTTAGAATCATGTATTTCACATAATACCATTTTAAAATGATTGAATATCCGAGTCTTCGATCATGCAATATAAGGGAAAAATCAGTTTTTTCGATGTCCATAAGATTTTAACGAGGCAAAAAAAAAGTAGCCTGCATCAATTGGCAGCCCTGCAACTATATCTTTGAAAATAAATACAAGACCCTTCGGCCTATAGCGACGAAGCATCCATATTTTGTTTTAATATGAATGGTTTTTTTCACTAAGAATTTACTTTTCCACTAATAATTTTCCTAAGGGAGGAATATTTTTTTTGGAATCAAACTAATATTTGGATTCTACTTGGTTCTTCAGACATCTTTATGCAAAAAATCACGTTGATTGGTTGCTTCGTCACGACGTGAAAAAAACACAAACGCACTTTTGCATTTTGTCGTTGCACCTGCATGTCTGCTGAGTGGCACTTAAAACAAAAATCAGGAGTTAAATTAAACAATGTGTTTTTTAATGACGGATTTTTTAAACATATTTTTTATGGATAAAAGTAAGAAAAATACGTAATTTTGTGGTGTAATTTTAATGAAAAATTTGAAAGATTTAAAACGAAGAAAAATCACTTATTGTTTTTTTAATTTAATTTTTAATATTAGTATGGATAGAGATGCTTCAGGGGCCAGCCCTAATGACCTAGAGGCATTTTTTTGGTTATTCTGAATAATCAGTTAATGTGGGGTATTTTTAAAAGTCACTATCAGTAAACTGATCGACACATACAGAAATAAGCACCACAATTGGTAAAATTTGATGGACAGAATTACATTCCAATAGATAAACGAAATTTGTTTTGTTGACCGTTTACAGTTTCGCGATTAAAATGGTTTTCGATCGAATTAAAGCACTGTCCATTTTGAGTGACTTAAATAAACAAAAACCTCCAATGAGATTTCGAAACTGGCGTTTATCAATTGTTTGCTTAACTAATGGATTCTGCGGAATATGAACGAATAATTAATTGAAACTTTCAAATAAAATATTTGAATACTCGGTTGCGGCAAATCGAAACTGCGAAACGAAACTTGGTACAAAATAATGTTCATTTATTACATTTCGCCACTGTTATCCGAGTTTGTATTTCCAAGTTACGATTCCTTCGTTTTGTAAAGGAGGCAATATTAATTTATTCATTCAAATATGGTCCGTAGAATTACGGACGAATATTAATTTCGCGGTTTCCAAATAAGAGCGCATTTGCTGTATCCGATTTTGGTTTATGAATAACAACTTAATTAAAAGAGGGATGTTATTAAATTAACTTTTATATTAGCTAGTTTATGAACTTTTGTTTTGTGCTTTTGTTACACAACACAAAATTTTATTATGGCACCATTATATTTTTTTTATGTTTCCACTTCTGTGTGAAGTCGTGACTCTTCTATACTAAAATCAATACATTTATAAATATTATGACACATCAAAGTACGACATAGATAATAAAAATAAATTCATGTCAAGGAATACAATACAGACAAGTTATTTAATAATATATGGTGTAGCAAAGTTAAGTTCATGTGACTTAAATTTTTCGTCGATGATTTTATAATTAAATTTAGTAGTTGATTTTTAAAGTAAAAATAAAAATAAAATTATTTCCTGAAATAATAAAAGTTATACATTTATAAAGTTCAATGTATAATTTTATAAACAGATGAATAAATCATTTTATGTTTTGATTGGCAATAGTGAATATACTGTTTCAGAAAAAAAAAAATGTAACTATTTTATAGGGATGTTTTTTTTATTTTTAAACGCATAATGAACACGTTTATGATTCGCTAAATATATTTTTAAAGATTAATGTAAATACGTCAACCAACATTGGCATCAATCAGATTAATTTAAACTTCGTATGTTTTTCTTCTACAAAACCTACTTTTACCTACCTAATTTAATTTTTTAGCAATTTTTAATAATTATAAAAAAAAGTCGAATGATACTTAAATACACAAATTTGAAATAACCAGTGACTTTGAATTTTCGAGACTGATATATTTACTGCAATATTAAATGTATTTTAACGAAAACAGTAAGGATATAAAATTTACAGTTATAATAAAATAGTAATTGAATTGATATTTTTGTCTGAAGGATCCTTTAACAAAGTGTTAACAGATAACTAATACATTAAACATAATTTTTACACAAAAAAACCCGCCAAAATTATACGCAACTTAGTGATTGGCCATAGTGGCAAAGCTTTTGCGGCGCGGCGCGGGTGTGGTAAACACAAACATATGATAAACAAGTGTAGTGTCAAAAACGAACGCGCGGGCGGCAATACGTCATGTACCGCGCCCTCGCCATGCCGTAAATGCTTCGCCACTGTGACTAAGCACTTAGCTTTCACTTTTAATATTAATTTATTCCTATATACTCATTCTATTAACTCTTGTGTGGCTGTGGTGTCACACTAGTCGACATAAGAAACAAGATTTGATGTATCTGTCTTATATTAAAAAATGATGAATTCGTATTTTTTGTGATCTTCAAATGGACATTTTTACACCCGATTTAGAAAGTTAAATTTTTATAACTATGCTAAGTGTTATACAAAAAATATTTATCCTTGCCACGCGAAAAATGAATGTCCGCTTATTTAGCAACACATCTTTACAGATACTTTTTACAAGAGAAAACACGAAGATGCAAGAAAAAAAAAACAAAGAAGACAGAGACGCTGTTTTGCGGTGGGTGTTGTCGTCATATTCAGTCTTCAGTCGGTTGATGACAGCGATGGAGGACGCACGTGTGTAGCATGAGCGGCGTTTTTGTGATTTTTAATTTGTTGATTGGGGAAAAGAAATTTTCAAACAGTATGTTACTATGTTTTATATTTTTTTCCAAGAATTGAACTTTAGAATATTCCATCTTTTACTAGTGGTAACACAATGTTACATCACCGCGCGCAAAGTGTTGAGTTGTATTTTTACTTAATTTAATTTATCTAAGAATTTTTCAAATAACTAATCTTTTTTTTTTGAAGGAATAACCCGCTAAGCCTCTATTTCGAGGCTTTTTAGCAGGTGTAAAAGAGGGAATATGGAAAGAGGTAATGGAAAATACACCACAACACCCAGACTAATTAAGAAAAAAATATTTTTTGGATTTCATTCTTGCAACTATCGGGAATCGAACCCAAGACGCCAATTTCACAGTTGGCCGTCTAATCATCTGCGCCACGGCATCTGCAGTTTTGTATTTTGAAGAAGTTTTTTTTTCATTTGTAAGAATTTTTAAAAACACAAAAGCATATTTCGATTTAATAAGGGTTGTGCCGATATTTCCAAAACATGTCTATGATAATGTAATTATGTTTTATGAAATGATAAATAAATTTATAAACGTCATTTATAAAACCACTGTTCACATGAACTCTGGACGGAATTGGTTTTACATTTTTTTTGTTGTTTGGAATAAAGAGTTTTACTCTGGAAGGCCCGGCCCTATGGAAACATTTTAGATTTTTTATATATTAATTAATTGTATGATGTTATTATTTTTATATTCTTATCAGTAATACACGAAACTCAAAAAATCTTCTCGTATCTTAATTTCGCTCAACAAAGTTCGGCAAAAAGTTTTTAGAAAATATTAGCCGTTCTTAATTTAATAAATTGCCCGATGAACCAAAAACCATAAATCAACTAGTAAATCTTAAAGTGAAGAAATTAGCAAAATATGACTTGAATCTTCTTGATAGTGATAGTTTTTAAATGCAATTTCTATAAATATTACTGTGTTTTGTGTTTCAAATATGTTTTACATCTATGTGTATTGGATTTTACTAAGAGATATAATATAATATCACAAAAATATTTAGTATTAGTTTTTTTATAGCCCCTGGGAGTATAATAATATTATGTTTTTCATATTTTTTTGTATTTATATTTTTTTTGCATTTTATAATAAAAATGTTACACTTACAAATATGCTATTACATAAACACAAAAAAAAACCCTCAAAGGTATGGCTTGTGTGTGGGCATACATTAATTTAATTTAATTTAATTAATTTCAATTTTAATAAGGCAAATGAAAAAATACGAAATTATAAAAAAATAAAAATGCCTGTTAATCAAAATGTGAAAACAATAATAAGTATATGCACATTTAAGTGTGTGAGTGAAAATTCTTGATGGAAGTTCATTTTAATTTATTTTACATATAAAACACGAGTGATACATTATAATCCACATGTTTGGAATATCCAGTGAATGGTTTTATCGCTTTAGAGACTGGTATCTTTATGTTCATGATCTTTAAGACAAAAAATATTTACTAATTTGAGTTTGTCCAAATGTTCGTAGACAAAAGACTGGATTTCACCCCCTCGGGAGTCATTTAGATTAACAAATTACAACAGGGATGGAGAATACCTTAAATAAGGGAATATGGAAGTCTAGACATTAACAGGGCTTATGACCTGACATTGGCTGGTTTAAGTGGCCACTTTACACACTGTGTAACATTCACCATTCTGCCAATGTTTGAACATCCATATTTCTTAAATTCTTCCATCTGTTGATTTAAAAAAAGTTAAAGAGCTAAAACTTTTATTGTTGTGAAGAGATTCATCTGACTGAATAATTTCACATACTAGGCAACGCCTGAAAACAATTATTCATTTTTTAAACTTCTTCTTGGACCAGTTGGTTTCATTACAATATTTGAGTTTGTCCAAATGTTCGTAGACAAAAGACTGGATTTTACCCCCTCGGGAGTCAATAAGATTAACAAATTACAACATGTTTTAATAATAATACGTTTTACATACTTTTGGTAATAAGTATATGTTATATTAATAGTAAAAACAATTATAATAATATTTTAACCATGATTAAATCAAATTTAGACCTTAATTATCCATCGGTGTCTTGCAAGACATCTGATCCTGCCTTTGAAATAAACGCAAAAAAGAGACACCAGACAATCGGAAAACATCTAAAAGATTATCCAAAAATTAATTTTGTGAGTGATGGTCGTAATTAATTGTATAAAAATGGTAAGACTTGTCGGTATAAATATTTATGCCACTTGGAGGTATACAGAACAATGTTTGAAAGACCACATTTAAAAGTAATCGAGGAAAACGAAGTATTTGTCATTCCTCAGACGACACTCGGCCCATAATGGCGGAATAATTGCTTAATTTAAATTCCTATACAAATCACGGGAATATTAATCAAAACACAAAAACACGTCTCCTCCGAGGAGATACCGACCGCAGCGTGTCCGTGGCGTGGCGCGTGGGCGCAGCAAACTGGGTGGCCTAGAAAAATCACAAATTTAAAGATATATTTTTTTTTAAAATACTAACGATAAAAACTTTCTTCGTTTAGTATTATAAACAATGTTTGATATTGTCCAAATGTTTGTAGACAAAAGACTGGATTTTAACCCCCTATTAAATTAACATCTAACAACAGAGATGAAAACATTTAAGAGAAAGTAAAACTGAAGTCTAGGCATCTACAGGGTTTATGACCTGTCATTGGCTGGTTTAAGTTAAAAAATTGAAAAATATTACTTTCAGGCGCTGCCTAGTATGTAGGTAATATAATTCAATCAGATGAATCTCACGCGCATAGATAAAGGTTTCAGCTCTTTAACTTCAAAAACATCAAGAGATGAAAGAATTGAAGTTCAACATGTTAAAATATGTGCAGAATGGTGAACATAGTGTGTAAAGTGGCCACTTAAACCATCCAATAACAGATCATAAGCCCTGTAAGATAGCGGACTTCTATATTACCTTCTCCTTAATGTTTTTCATCTCTGTTGTAATATCTAAAACAGCTTTCTTAGGAGTTGAATCCAGTCTTTGTCTATAAAAATTTGGATAAACCCAAAATATTGCTCTTAATATTGCTTGTTAATCGCAATGGGAATCTTCCCTTTCAGCGAGAGTAACCTTATTTTTTTCCCTCAATCTGTCTGCGCTAAAATCTTTTTGGGTTATCCCAAATCACTTCACAACCCAGTTTCTCATGGTCATGAAAAATTAGTTTAAAAAATATTTGTTTTTAACATTGTTGATTTCCGTTCGTGCTACACCGGATATCCTAATCGATCTTCTTAACACATCCTGTGGTCTTGTCCCTTTCTTCCCTTCTATGAATACTGAGTCGTGCTTCTTGCTGCTATCCGTAATCCTGCTATAGGTCCTGTTGTATATACAGATCTGGTCGCTTCCAAAATAAATTTCAAGGCTTTCAAAAAGTTTTGTTATTATTTCGGCGAATTGATCATGTCCAATTAATTATATCCAAGTCATCGAAGAATTCACTTCTCTTTTTTCCTCAATCCAATAAAGTACATATTGAGTAATTCTGGATTACCTGGTTTCAGCACAAATATGCCAAGGCTACCAAATTACAGAAGGCTACTTTGGGCAGCTTTTCTTGTTTAAAAGTGAGTAATTTTTTTCCTGTACGTGCACCCCAAAAATATTATTTACACTAAAAGGAAATACCGGCGATTATGTTTGGTTTCAAATGCTGGACTATGTAAAATTCCTTCTTCAGGCAGTTTGAAATAGCGGAAGTGCGAATATTAAGGTGGTCGACAGTAGTATCATTCAAAGATAAAATTAGGTGTTTACACTAGGGGTGTCTGGAAGAATTACTAGACAGGTGCCACCATTTTGTAGTAACAATTCACGGACATGTATACTTCTAATACCACATTGAACAGACTCCATGAACACGGCAATAGTTATTCCTACGTATCAAATATATTTAATGTAGGATATTGATCTTACACAACAAACCTTTTGAACTTTTTCAAAGAAGGTGATTGGTTATTAAACCTTTCTTCTTCTTATGGTTCCTCTCCTCGATGGAGGTTGGAAATCATCATTGCGATTCTTACTTTATTAGCAGCTGCCCTGAACAAAGACTGAGTGCTGCAATGGAACCAGTCGCGCAAGTTTTTAAGCCAAGAGATGCGCCTTCTACCTGCACTGCGTCTCCCTTCAATCTTTCCCTGTAGAATGACTTGTAAAATTTTATATTTTTCGCCTCTCATCACATGCCCAAAGTACTCAAGTTTTCTTTTGTTTATAATCTTCAGTACCTCTTTATCTTTTTCCATCCGTCGGAGAACATCATCGTTTCGGACTCTATCCACCCAGGAGATTTGTAATATCCTCCTGTAGCACCACATTTCAAAGGATGAAACCTTTCCTTAGTATAATTATTACATGAAATAGTAACTTTATGATTTTTTGTTATATTAATTCTTCAAAATATTTTTTTTATTTTTTATCCATTAAACGCCCATAGAACTTTTGAAAAACAATCATTCTTATGTAATACATAACTTAGTGTATAAACGATAAAAGCTAAATAGTTTAGAAAGCAAGATAATAAAAACATGTTTAAAAAGATCCAATATAAGTTATTTTAAAAGTACGCGATTTACTTTTTACAAAGCGTTATTTAATATCCAAAAGACTAAAACCTGAATAAATAAATAAATAATGCACGTTTATATTTATATTTACTAATATATAATGGTTAATTTATCAATTTATCAATTTAATAATTAAGTAGCCAAAGAGAGACTAATTTAAACATTTTTTTTAATTACTTATTATATTGTACTTGACATAATTTCATTAACGCAGGCTCAGTATTAAATAAATTTGAAAAATCACTTAATTTATTGGCATTTGGATGTTATCGTAGTAACGGAGAAAACAGGACACATTTTTTTTGGAAAACATTTACAAGTACACCATACAAAAAAGAAAGTACATGAAAGTTTTTTTTTATTTTTTTTTTTTATTCATATTTTTCGCTTACAAACTATAAATTAATAATAAAAATAATGTGACCTCACTGGGGTTTCCCGTGCCGAGGACACTTAACAATTTAGTTTTTTTAAATTACATTTGAGAATAAACAAAGAAGACTCACTTAAAAAACAAACATAATTAACAAATATTCAGACAGTTTTAAAAACAAGGTATTTATATACATCTATATTATTTATATTACAAAACACACAATGAAAACAACAAAAACCTAACATAAGCCATACAGTTGTGGAGTAGTTGATTCAGCATTTGTTCGTGGTGGATTGAATCCTAAAGTTTATTTTATTTAGCAAGCATGGAAAATCTATAAAATTATTCGCAACATTGTGTAGCGTGACAAGCATTTGGTTTTATAATCCGATTTTTACATTTATTTTCAAATTGTTTTAAACATTTACTTTTCAGTAACACATTCGTGTTACATAGTTTTTTGGTTTAATTTTCATTTCTAAATCTTAAATAAAATGTCGTGTTTGTTTTTTTTAAATAACGAATAAACATATATTTAAAGTATAAGTTTTGTAAAAAGCAATTTTGCCGTATATGTCAATTAAATTATAATAGATTAAAAATAGCATTATTTAATTAAGTACGTAATTTTTGTACCATTAAAAGGAATAGAATAATTCAATTCAGTGATAAAAGTAATACATTTATTGGGTACAATATATAATTTAATAATTTAAACAGATTAATTAATAATTTAATATTTCAATTTGCATTAGTCAAATACATATTTACAAATTACTCAGCATCACTATTAGGTTAAATCAACATAATACAATAATAAATTCACACTAAGTGACTATTTTTAATGTGTTTGATAACAAATTTTCTATCTACCGTATAATTTGATGTAATCATTTCAAGTGACAGGCTCTCGGATCTAATTCAATAGCTTTATCCTTATTTTGTAATTCATTCATATTAAACAACTAGAATTAAGATACAATAGCTGTCTCTCGGACATGATACATTTGTGAAAAGAAATCCCTCTTTTGGATAAACTTTTCAATTTTATGGCATATTTTTTCGTATTTAATTTATCCGATTTTTTTTTGTATTTTTAACTGTGAGAATCGAGAAAATTACTTAAAACTACTGAGCGAGGTTTTCTTGTTTTCAAAACAATATGCATTTTATATATATATATTTTTTTTATCTATTTAAATCTGATAAGTATCAGAGTTTTTTTAAGCTTT
Organism: Micrasema longulum; assembly: GCF_059751315.1. Taxonomy (NCBI): domain Eukaryota; kingdom Metazoa; phylum Arthropoda; class Insecta; order Trichoptera; family Brachycentridae; genus Micrasema; species Micrasema longulum. The sequence continues at coordinate 385,666 of NW_028277831.1, forward strand.
AAATAAAAAATATGTTTACATGTACTCGTAAGTGCACTTTTTAAGGATTTCAAGATTTAGATTAAATAAGTTCGATTTAAAGATTATTCAAACCACATTCTTATAAATTTCTTACATGTGGGTTAGATTATCTTGTTAATATAATAAAACAGTGATAAAATCATTTAAGAGAAGGGTTTATGAAAGTCTAGGCATTTACAGGGCTTACATCCTGTGATTGGCTGATTTAAGTTTAAGTACACTCTCTCAAAAAAAAGTTTACAAATGCAGTGCTCTATGCGCCACTCGATGCGGAAAAGGAAATGATGAAGATGGTAATTACACAATGTGTATTAAATTTATCACTCTGCCCATAGTTAAATATCCATATTTCTCCAATTCTTCCATTTGTTGATTATAATATAACTCAGTGTTTAAAGTGCTTATTAAGTCGACCAATGACAGGTATGACATAACCTCTGTAAATGCCCGGAATGTAATATTTTCTTCTTTGAAATGTTCTCTTTATGTGTTGTAATATACTTATCTCAATATTTTATTTAAACTGCTTACGCAGTCTTTTCGGCAAAAATTTGGACAAACTGAAAATTGTTTATGCATCATGGATTTAAAATAATGACTTGATATCAACAGCATTGCAAAAAAATATGTATGTTGGGAAAATTAGTAACTCTCGATTTTAAATTTATCAATTTAAAATCGAGAGTTCATCGAGAGAGAGAAATCCTGGTTTTGTCTTAACATATATCTTTAGACTTGCTTGCGTTATTTTATTTCTATGTTCTTTGTAACACCAAACCACAATAAACTCAAAGTTTTATTGCTTTATGTATAAATTGTGTATAATTTTACATCAAACATTAAGTACACAATGATTTTGTAAGTATGAACCATTGTAATAATGTGTGACCAGAACTTTTAATACAAAACAATTCGTATTTAATTATGTTCAATATAAAATAATGCAAATCCAATCTCAGTAAAAAAATATACACAACAACCAATCATATACAAAAAATCAGATTGTGTAAGAAAAAAATTTTTTTTAAAGAAAACTTAGTCATAAGGGTTGATCTCATTGAAAATGACAATGAAGTTCTAAAGAATATAAGCAGCGAGGGGAATATTTTTAATTCCCAAAGAGTTCTCTTTTCAATTGCATTGAAGTTATATTATCTCAAGCTGTTGTAATCCTCGTTTTCTGTAAGGGTTGTTTTCATAAAGATTTGTAATAAAGGGGTCGACTTTTAAATCCAGATCATGACATCGACAAAACGTATTAACCGATGAGTGACTAAGAAATTTATTTTAACTTTTAAAATACACATCTATATATTTATATATTTCAAATGAATCTTTCAATTCATAAATTATTGACCATTTTTATCATAATTTATTTTGTCTTTATTTTCTACATTAGCTCCTAAATGGAACATGTAAACATCACCTAACGCTTCTAGAAGACCCTATTGCCAACCAGATATCTTGTCTTCTCCCATATTCATCCAACGTCTCTAATTTAAGCCAAATGCAGCCAAAAAAAATTCGCTGATGGTCTTCTAGAACGGCGGGGGCTCGTATGTGTATAGAACATGCAACTTGGGTAAAAGCTTTCCTGAGGCATTCGCAGAAAGTGTCCATGCTAGGTCCACCGCCATATCTTTAAGATAATCGTTATATGAGGCTACGTTGATGCTGAGACCATTCTCTGACTCAAAGTATGTTAAAAAATCATACCCGCTTATAATTGGTATGGTTTTTGAGTGATTTGCACCGATGTCTGAGTGATTTCTTTTCCCCTCTGTTGCAATAAATTTAGATTCACTAATTAATTATTTCTATTTCACACAGATGAATCGATTTGTATACTTTTCTCAAATAAATGTCGGAACGTGTTGTAGTGGTCAACGCGTTTTCCTACCATGCCAGGTCTCGAGTTCGATTCCCGATGGATTGGCGCCTTAAGCGTAAGACTGATCATATTACCTCCCTGTATTAAAAATGATTAAGATATGATGTGGTTGGTGAACCCACGCAGTGTCTTGTGCACTATTTCAGTGGAAACTGAATGTTAATGATTAAATATGAATAAAAAAATATGTTTTTGCTTCAGGTGTGGAAGTAGTATTACATAAGTGGAAAAAACTCACTTGGAACTAACGGCATTAACAAGGTGAAGCTTATTTTTCTTTTGAAATTGAACACCTTTACACCAGGGCCAGACCGCGAAACTTTAGATGAACATTCCTATTTAAGCTTTAAAAAAATCCTAATTATTTTTTTCCAAAAAGTCATTTAAAAAAATTATAATCTAATCTCAAAATGAAGTAAATCCTTGATTCATCGGACAAGCAGTCCCTCCACAAACTCCTACGCCTCTCCTACCCAGCCGCTTCCTCTGTCCGCGTCTAGTGAGTATGGCTTCGTTGATCAAATACGTTTTTATCACAATCTTTTTTATTGAGGGGGGGGTAAGGGTTTGCGGAAAGGATGCTTGTCTAAGAAATAAAAGATTAACTCTATTTTGAGATCATATTTTAATTTATTTTTTCAATATATTTTTTGGAATAAAAATTGGGATTCCAAAAATATAAAACATGACGATAAATACGATGTTTAGCATTATTTATCTAGTAATTAATAAATTACACTAAAACTTAGACATTCGCATGCTGTATATATTTCTAATTGACGAGCTACAAAACAAATAATAGTGATGACTGCAACACGGTACAGATCTCAAATACATAAGTTTACCCAAATACTAACACAAATAGCAACCCTTATGATGGATGATGACAACTGTCATGATAAAATTCGCTAGTCCAAAGCATACAAGAATGTTGTTCCATAATTTTGGACCCTTTTTAGTCGAACCGTACCCTTAATAGAAATAAAATAAAAAAGGTTCAATGGCAATTTTTGTGGAACTATAATCATAAAAAAAATAGTTATTCATTCTTGTATCCATAATTATTTCTAATAGGAATACTGATAATACCCTCAAATGTTTTGATAATTTTTTTTTTCCGAAACATTACTATTAGCTGATTTCAGAAAGCATGTGTAATCAAAATATACTGAAATTGATCAGTTTTGAGAACAATAATTATACTAGAGATAGATCTCATGAAATGTTTTACGCACCCAGAAGCCGTTCTGATGTGAATCAGAGTCCACCCATGATTAGGGCAATTCAGTTGCTGAATACGGATTCTGTAGATAATATGAACCTATGGAGGCCATGGTGCATTGATCGATGGCACACATACGTGCAATGATGTCACCTGAAATATCGACGAACGACCGATGAAGCGCGTCATCATTTTATAATGAATACAACACAATATATTCTGCAAGTCTTATAGTATTGTATAATATATAAAACGTCCACCTACATTAGAACAACCTCCTGCAGTACATTCACGCCATGGAGACATGGAAAACAAAGGAAATTAACCTTTAAATAGACCTAAGGGCGTGGTAACGCCCAGTCAACCCAAAGAGTCAGCTCAAGCGAGTCAACCTAAAGAGTCAGCCCAATCAGTCAGCTCACTTAGTTCCAGCATGTAATCCAAAAAAATGCAGTCAGTTCAAAACATCATCGCCGAAACACTCGAGCTACAAAATTCAATTCATTATTTTTTCTTCGTGTAATAAATTCATTTTAAAACATCTATCTGGTGTCTTTTGTCAATCTCGCAGTGGGATAAGAACTCCAACCTCACAAACTGGGCCGTATATTACGGATGATTTCCAGAAGCCCTAAACACGTTTGACTACTTTAAAAGGCATCAGGTACTAGACGTTCATTGCCAACTGTTCTTCGGCAGTTTATGTCGAAGCTAAAGTACACGGATCTGCCTTCAGAAGATGCACAAAAACTGGCTCGTGACAAAGAGGCGGGAGGCTATTTTTGAAATTGAATTGGTTTTACAGTTTTAAAGGGTTTTCCTTCTCTAAATAGACAATGAATCGACATGTCTCTAATTGAGATGCCGGCGAAATTAGAGTTAATACCACAAGTGAGATACCTAGTGGACCAATGCCGGGCACATTAGCAATCCCCCAATTATTTTAATTAGCGTCATTAGGGTTTTCTAGTGCCACGGGGCTGAAGGAAAAGGGTGGAGATTACCACCCTTCAATGGGTAAAGTTAGAGCCGAATAAACTTTCCACGGATTTCAATTAAGAATTATATTTACAGTTATGATATACTTTACACATAAAATTCGTATTAAAAACACAGCAGTATTTTTTTTTTAAATCTATATTTTTTTGACAATTAATGGATCTTGATATCCATAGGGGCAAATAAACAAGATTGCTTGATTTTAGAAAGACGGAGAAGATTTCTGATAACATCATCATTCCTTTTCTGCCCCTAATGATGCAAAGAACATTGTAAAGGTATGCAAATCACAGCGTATCTGGATCATTTTTGTTACGTGAGGGTAAGATGATCAGTCTTACGTTTCAAGTGCCAGGCTAGGGACTATGAAATATCCGAGATAAATATTACTAAAATAAATATTTCAAATCAACCATGTCAGGAATCGAACCTCAGACCTCTTGCATGGTAGGCAAATGCGCTGACCGCTGCACCACGAGGCCGGCAAAACGTAACATTATTTTGTTGATTACAGAGTATGGAAATTTAGTCATCAGCAGGATTTAAGATTTGACAACCTTATAGGTTTTTTTTTTCAGACAAAAAAAAAATGTTTATGCTATGGAGAAGACTACAAATAGTTTAAGAAAATCGTAAGTTTTTTGTATGTTTACAACTATACAACTCTGGGCAAAGTGAATATGGAATTGTATTTTGATAAAGAGTGTGAATAAATAAATAAATAAATAAATAAATATAGGACTTGCAATTCATAATATTTTTTGATAAAATATCAATATGCTTTTTAATTTCTTTCCCGGCAGACATTAAATTTGTATCTATTAATGTATGTACTAATCGATTGATTAAGAAGTTTGAATTAACAAAGAGATACACCAATCAAGTCTTAATTGGATTTTGTTGAGAACAAATCTGTTTTCCTTTTCGCTATTCTGCCAAACTGTCAGAATCCCGACAGTTTTAAAGTTACAGAACAAATTTCCAATCAGCTCACAAAATGGTCTTGTAGTAAAAAGTTTCGATAAAAAATCTTTTCATTTCAAATAAACCGAAGGTAACACAAAATAATGCCGATTTAATAATACATTAAAACGATTAATTATTACGATTATCGAGAATGTAATGTCTTAGAGTTTTTTAAATTGCTGGTATTTCTAAGTACGTCAGTGTTTTGTTTTGTTTGCGTTGGTAGTCGGCATTACACCGAAAAGTTTGTTTTTTATTCTGTTTGGTTCATCAGCTTAATAACGATTTTCTTTTATCTATCTGAGTTATAATATATTATTTAAGGCATGCTTAAAATATATTGAAAAACAATGAAACTAATTTGATTGAATAAGCATCTATCGTACGACAATAACAAATTTAGAAGATATTTTACATCCACGAAAATCGATTCAGGTTTCAAAAAGTCTTTTGACTTGGGGTGGTTTGACTTCGTGAAGAAAATAAAGGGACCCTGTAAGCAATGGTGCTCTGGACGTCCACTGCTGACTGTTTGTCGGCAGATCATGACAAAACTACAAACACAAATATGACATTGGAATCAGTCAATATAGACACCTGGAGACCCTTTGCGGACACCATATGCTCCATCGAGATCAGTGGTTCTTAACTGGTGGTCCCTGAAATAACCCGAAGTGGTCCGCAATATTATTTTACATTTTTTTTCAACACACTGGCTCTAATTGAATTAAAAGATCAAACAATTTATGAATAAATAATAAAAAAGGTAGAAAAATTACTTCTTAAAATGAAAAATATAAAAATTTGAGTTTGAGATTAATAATCTGCACGCTGACAGCGTGCTGAGATTAAACAAGAAATACAAAAGAACATTACGCCCCGTTTGAAAAGTTTAAAAATAAATTTTTATCTTTAAATGTTTATTTTTTTTTTTTGCAGTTGCAAATTATTTGTACTTTGTTTTTGTTATGTGCAAAGTTTTATCGAATATATTTCTGTTTAGGTTATATTCTGTTGATTCGAATATTTTTCACCGAAGATAACAATAATAAAAATAAAGCAGAATCAGAATAAACAAAATAACTCTAGAAAAATTAAAAAATTGTAAAAGTTGGACACAAAAAAAACAAAAAGAGCTAGATATCCCCATTAAATAACTTAGCCTGCTTGATTGTCCCTGTAATGAATCGAACATCTCCTTTCATGTATCATTACAGTTCAGGAGCTCAGCTAGGTTATTAGTCGCAGCAATCCGAGTGTTTACTTTGCGTTCAAGCTCCCATCTCGGCCTATCGAACATTGGACAGTAAATAAGAAGGTGTTCTACAGTCTGCTTAGTGATGCCATCACATGGACAGCAACTATCGTCTCGCAGTCCAAAGCGATGCAGATATTGACTGATGCATCCATGTCCCGACAGAGCCTGAGTTTATTCATATGTAGGCATTTCATGCTTCTATCTTTAAATAGAACGAACAGAGAACTCTTAACCACCATAAAGGTTCGTAAAATTTCCTATCTGGGGCATATAATGCGTGGAAAAAAGTACCACTGCTTCATTTAATTTTGAAAGACAAGATTGAGGGTCACGGAGGGGCTGGAAAAAGACAGATGTCCTGGCTGCGAAATATATGAGACTGTACTGGCTTCAGGACTGTGGAGCAGATTTTCCGGGCAGCACAGGACAGGGAGACTTTCACCAGAGTGATTGCCAACGTTGAGGATACTTGACAAGGCACTAAGAGAAGAAGAAGAAGATCTTTAAATGGTAATATTACGTTTTATGTACCTATTTTTGGTCTCGGATAATTTTGTGCACGTTTTATTTTTATAAAATTCTTAAAAAAAAGCTTTTCATAATCGGCCGCTTGACAGTTGGTGGTCTATGACATAACAAAAAATTGGACAGTCTCTCATGACTTAAAGGTGAGAAAACACTGACCTAGATAGAGCGTCACCTCTGTCTCTCTAGGGAGCGCACATAGAATGGGAAAGGGAAGGGTTGAAAATCTTCAATCTTCGTCGATCAATTTTTCTAATTATTTCTCTTAGATTTAATTGTGTTTTAAAACGAATTTGACGTAATTGAGAGGCTTTAATAGCGTTATTGAATACGTTCTATGAAATAACGAGCACTCCGGGCAATTTGAGTGTCACACGCTGCTTTAATTCCAGCGTAATTTCTCATTACTGCGTGAAGTGGCAAAATCTGGAGCGCGCGGCGGGAAAGTCCGCCCAAAACGAGGAATAAAACCCCGCCTGAGTCCGCTCCGAGGCGAGCAGCACGAAAATGTAACATATGGGGAAAGAAAATGCTGAAAACAAAGACGGCGGAAAGGAAAATGTGGCTTGCGAAATTATATCAATGTTCCCAAGAACGTGTGTTCAAAAGAATGAGTTGTCTTGTTTTGGAACGTGTTCCAAGGACAATATTTTAAACGTGTAAGGTGATTTTGACTTATTTAACAATTCAACTTTTCACTACAAACGGAATCGGAGTATTATTGACAATGATAATATTAAACCTTTTCTAAAACAAAACTTTAACACTAACTTATTTTTTTATTTTAAAAAAAAATCGTTTTTATTGAAATTTTGTGTTCATTATAATAATAATGAATACAGTGTTGAAATGTTGAAATTAAAATGCAGAGTATAAATATATATTGGAGAAAACATGTAGGTATATTCACTTTTGGTTAAAATTTAATATCATATAACCTTTTTTTAAATCAACATCATATAGTTTTTAAATGCATTTGTGCGGGTTTTACAAACGCACCCGCTTTATTTGAACAACCAGTGGCCATATATACAAAAACACTAGTTCAGGACTCGGGTTCTAATTCATACACATAAATTTATTTTTCATCTGCTCGGATACATTTAATGTATTTATACATACGCCCACCGGGCATTAACAAGTTCAATAAATGTATATTTTTTCATTAACAAATAAAATATTTGCATTTCGATAATAAAAACAAATACTTCAATTTTGGGGTCATTTTCAACGAATTGTAAATAACTCACTTTTAGAAAATGTGAACCAAGTTGTGATAGAGACACGAACGTCGGACATTTGATCCGTGAATCCGTGACAATAGCCGCAGGACCACAACACGATTGTATTACACGTTAAAGAAGATATACTTATTACATATTTATAATTTTAAGAATAATGACAAAACCATTGACAAAGCGTTTTATTTTTATTTTAATTTTCAATTTTATTAGTGTACACGGCACAAATGCCTTTTATAAACAAAAAAATACCTACATACGTAAAACATTAGAGTTTTCTATGACAAAACTATAAAATAATACAAAAAACTCACAGTTATACACATTAAACTGTTTTAAAAATGATTTTAATGTATTATTGTAAGTATGAGATTACTTTTATTTCTCTCAAATGAATGGTTTATATATTTTTCTCAAAGTAATAGATGTTTTGTCATTTCCCACAAGTCACAAGATTTTAATGGACAAAATATCTAATTTAAAATTACTTTATACACTTAAACACTTGTATGGCTGTGATGTCACACTAGTCAACATGCAATACAAGACTTAATATACCTCTATTATTTTTTGAAAAAGTAAATTTGTATTTTTTAGAATCTTCAAATGTTCATTTTTACACCGGATTCGGATAGTAAAATTTGTGTAACTAGGCTGGATTTAAATACAACAAATATTTAACCTTGTTACACAAAGAATGATGTCCGTAAATACAGCAATACATATGTATTAAAAGAGCGCGAAGATAGAACACATAACAAGAAAGACAGAGACCCTGTTCTGTAGCCGCCGTAGCCTGTGTAGTGTGAAATAAATTCAGTCGGTGGTTGAAAGTGATGGAGGACACACGTGTGAATTTTGAGCGGAAAATTTATGATTTTTTTTGTTGCTTTAACAGAGCTAAATTATGTTTTTATGAATTATGGAAAAATAATTATGAAACTAAATGTCTTCAAGCTTTTTTTTCCAAATGTCTTAGCTTTCGAATATTCCGTCTTTTGCTTGTGGTAACTCAATGTTACAGCGCTGCGCGTAAAGGGATTATTTACCAGTTCTCTGAGAGTCAATAGGCGATTGTTTTTTTGTGTTAAGGTTTACTTGAAAATTTCGAAGAAATTCTTGAAAATATTTATAGTAGTTGCCGAGATATTTGAAACTTAATTGTAATTTCCAAAGCCGGTAACATGGCGGAAACGGGCCGGTTAAATTAAATATCTCACGCCAATCCGCCACGGATCTACGAGCTGGATTTATTATGAAAATATTTTTTTTTCAGGATTTTTGCCATAGATTAGTTATCGACTAGAAATAAATCGTTTGAGGTTTTGGTTTCATTTTACACTCAAAACTATATTATTTATTCTCCGGGACACATAAAAAATCAATGGTTACGTATATCGGAACTCGTGAACATTTTAAACGAAAAATCATCATCATCGTCATCGTTCCCTTTCCGCACCTAATAGTGCAAAAGGCACTGCATTGGTACACCAATCGCAGTGTATCTTGATCATTTTTGTAAAATGAAGGTGAGATGATCAGTCTTACGCTTCAGGTACCAGTCCAGGGACTATGTAATATTTTAGTGTGAAAACACCCTTTTAAATATTTTTTTTTTAAATAAATATTTGCGTTTTTATGATTTACCCAAATATTTAATTTTAAGAGCCATTTTTAATAAGTTGTAAATAACTCACTATCAGAAAATGGAAATAAAGTTGGAGTAGAGTGGGATTCGAACCACGGACCATGAGTCCGAGAGTCCGAGACACTAGCCACAGGACCACAACCCGATTTCATATTAACCATGTTGGGTTATGAACCCGAGACCTCTTGCATGGCAGGCTAACGCGCTGACCATTACATCACGAGGCAGACAAACGAAAAATACCATCGAAAAAATATTTTTCGATATGACAGAAATATATTTAGATATAGGGTTAGTAAAATTGTTTCATTATAAAATACATTACTAATATGAGAATTATTAGAAACGCCTTGAAATATATTTTGATACGATCTTCAAATAATATTAAATTGATTAAAATTTGACATTGAAATTACTTTGTTGAAGGTTACTTTTTATAATTATTTTATTAAGTTTCCGATCAGTCCAGAGACAGCAAAATATTGCACCTATTTTGTTTTATTATTTATTTATTTGTTATATACTTTATTGATTAAAAATAAACATGATTTGATTCTATTCTTTATTGGGAAATGCAGTACCGAGGAATATATTTTACATGATTTTTGTTTTTTTATAATTTAATATTAATATATACATGAACATAGTAAATATTGAATTCAAAACATAAAATACCCTTTTCAATATTTTTTCACCAATAACTATTTAATACTTTACAATTCAGTGAATTTCATATGTACGAGTATACTTAGTAGATTTTTCATGTTCTTTGATAAATAACTGCCTTTTTTGTTAACTAAATTAATGTAAAAAAATAGTTGATAACAGATTCAAAAACAATGTTTACTCAAACGAAAGACATAACCCTAAAAATATAATACATACAAATAATATAATCACTTGATCGTCAACACAGTAAACAAATACAAACTAATAACACTTTCAGAAAAAGGTATTTTTAGTATTATGCAATTAAAATCTATAACCTACTTCTATTGTTTATTAAAACTATTAGTAACGATAACATGGTAAAAAAGACAAAAAAAAATAGTGGAACCGGGTAGAAGTTAAATGAATTGTCTTAGGCTACGTTCCCACTACGCCGGACCGGCAGATTTGCCGGAAACCGGCTCTAGGACAATAGTGTTCACATTAACACCGGATCCCACAAAAAAACCGGACAGTCAAGTACTCATCTCAGTTGAATTCGGACCTGTGCTGGAATTTGGACCTTTCTTTTTCTTCCAGTTCATCGAAATTTGATTTCAGTATTTGACATACTCCGTGCCATGCTGCTAACTTCAAAATGTTGTCTTTATAATCGTCTTCGGTCTTATCCCACAGAACAGATCTCTCTTGGACAAGCTTAATTAAAGTGTCTGCGTTTATATATATATGCTACACGTCTACCTTTATCAGAACGCGAAGCCGAAATGACGCGAGGGGAACACGGGCGGGGCGAGCGGGGACAGAGATACCGGAGCAAACTTGTTCAAATTGCTCCGGTTCGGGTATTCTGCCGGCGCTTCGCAGTGACAAAACGCTCGGTAAAAATGCCGAGCTCGGCGTTTTTGCCGGATCCGGCATAATGTGAATAGCTTCATGTAACTTGTACGGCCACTGGCTCTTCCGGCATTTTTACCGTTCCGGCGTCCGGCATAGTGGGAACCTGGCCTTACTCGCTCAAACCAATATCGAATCACCTGCTCCACAGACGTATAGTTTATGTTATATTTTTGTTAGTTTATTTTGCGTTTTAGAATACAAATAATATAAGTATTTAGAAATAAAATATTAACATAAATACGTAGTGTTTAAAACTGTCTGAACATTTTGTTATTTCTTTGTGTAGTCTTCTTTGTATTTCTCACATGTAGCAAAAATAAAAAAAGTTAATTGTCAAGTGTCTCCGGCACGGGTAACCCCAGTGAGGTCACATTATTTACAATGGGTAATAATGAGAAAAAAAAATGAAATAAGGCAAGTCGGGGGAAGATACCGAATTTGGATGTTGCTTGATTTTTTCAAAAATTCTTTATAAAATTAGATATTTTATCGTATGTTATTATTATTTATTTCAAAAAACTGTATTTTTTTCCTTTTTAATTATTATGACTTACCATAAGCACAGCCTAAAAAATCATCATAAAGTAGTGATGATGTAAAAAAATGATAATTTATTTGAAATGAATAAATAAATGAACATAAATAACAGAATTGTGGAATAGTAGGGCAAAAGCTCTGTAAATGCCATATTTTCTAGTTGAAAAATTCCCTCCTTATTGAAAATAATTTTAATAATAATCTTAAGGGAGTGAAATCATACTAACATTAAGACATACTCAGATTATTGTGAAAGAATTGCTATCTCTGAAGGTATTCTCGAAACAAAATACTGTCTCGCGCTTTAAGCTAACGACCCTAAGTATTAGTTTATCTCCACAAATTGCTTGACGAATTCCCAAAGAGATCTACGATCGCCAAAACACGTTTCATTTGACCTTCTCCTCGAGAGTTTTGTTCAAAGGAGCTATAAAAATCCACGTGCACTCCGCTCTGCTTGGGATTAACAACCGTCCCCGTGAAAACAACCCTAACCATCGTCCTGAAACATCCCTTGGATGAAAGGGTAGCAGAACCTAACTGAAGCACGTACATCTGCTTCGCGTGAGTTGGGAATAAAACTTCAGGCTTCACGGTAACAGCATACGAACATAGACTGAAACGTGAAACTATGGAGCCTTGTATGGCTGGGAGAAAAATTAGGATTTACCGAAAGCCTATGCGTAAAAATTTTGTAAGCCTACCTTGCAATAGTGCTAAAAATAATATATTCTGATTAAGACAAAATGTTTTTTATGTATATTCTGGAGTATTTTACTAACATAATTTTTTTTTGCTTAATAATAAATAAAGAATCACATCCTTAGAACTAATCTAAACTTTTAATAACATGACAATGTACATCAACGCTTATCATTGACCTGTTTTGATTCAATTTAATTTTACATTATTTTAAACATATTCAACTCTCCCTTCTTGGTTATGCGTAGTTAGTGCACTTTGCAAATAATAATTTTGATACCCCCCATAAATATAATAAATTATGGGTTAAGATTTTTGGTATTCGTACGTTATACATTTACGTATCTGTTAAGATATTTTTTTCATTAAATAATTCATGTTTATTTATAATATGAATGCATTTTATAAAAAATCGGATATAAATTTCCAACACAATAGAAAGTTTACCAATGTGTCGCATGTGTCACATATTACGGAGTAAGTAGTGAAAAAGTAACATCATCATATCGTCATATATAATTTCAATAGAAACTCCAAAGTAAACTGGAAGATTGGTCAAATATAAATAAAACTAATATAACAGTGGATGAAATGTGGGTATTAGCAAAAGACACCATCAAAAAATGTTTTTTTTAGAATCGCAAAACAATGTCCGGAAGTAAAAACAGCACTAGATGACATCAAAAACCCTGGATTTGGTAGAGAAACGAAGATTAATGAAAGCCTCTAAAGCTCGCAATGTCGATCTGCAAACCATTAACAAAGATATTCAAAAAGAATGCAGAAGATATAAAAATGCGTATCATAGAAACATGTGCTCAGAAAAAGAGAGACATACAGAGATAAATTAATCCAAAGATTTATAAAACAAAATAACATTCATAAATAAGATTCAAAACTCAGAAATTTAAATAAAAAACATGGGCAATCGAAGATGAAAATGGATGTACAGTAAGGGAAATAAAAAGAACATTACAGAACTCAAGAAAAAATATTGCCAATCACTTTTTACTGGAAACCGTTCAACCACAATCGGCTTGAGAAATATCGATCTAGCCTTACATTTGTCATGAACATTATCCTCTTGGCCTTATTCTGTAGATATTTAAATTTATTTCAACAGAGAGGGAAAAATTATTGAGAAGGGAATATGGAAGTCTAGGCATTTACAGGGCTTATGACCTGTCATTGGCTGGTTTAAGTGGCCACTTTACACACTGTGTAACATTCACCATTCTGCCCAAGTTTGAACATCCACATTTCCTCAACTCTTCCATCTGTTGACTTTTGTGAAGTAAAAGAGCTGAAACCTTTATCACGTGGGTGAGATTCATCCGGCTGAACCAAATCACCTACTAGGTGATAAAGGTTTCAGCTCTTTTACTTCACAAAAGTCAACAGATGGAAGAGTTGAGGAAATGTGGATGTTCAAACTTGGGCAGAATGGTGAATGTTACACAGTGTGTAAAGTGGCCACTTAAACCAGCCAATGACAGGTCATAAGCCCTGTAAATGCCTAGACTTCCATATTCCCTTCTCAATAATTTTTCCCTCTCTGTTGAAATAAATTTAAATATGAACAACTCCCTAGGGAGGAAATCCAGCCAGTCTGCAAGCATTTGGACATAATCAAACATTGTTATTCTGTAGAATTTACATGTTTTTGGTTTTATCCTGCATTACATAAAAAAAAATCAATATAACAATATCATACCGTATTATTTATACCATGCGGTATAAATAACGGCCACTTAAACCAGCCATTGACAGGTCATAAGCCCTGCAGATGCCTAGACTTCTATATTACCTTCTCTTAAACGTTTTTCATCTCTGTTGTAATATATTAATATAAATAGCTCCCCAAAGAGTTGAATCTAGTTCTTGTCTACAAAAAATTGGACAAACTCAAAATATTGTTGTTCAATACTTAAAATAATCATTTAAATTTGGCAAATGTACATCCTTAACACACATCTATCAACACAACATACCTTTATAGGCACATGTGTGTTATCTCTATCTCACAAAAATAACCTATTTTGCACACATGTGTGTAAATATTATATTTATATCAGTTTTAATTTTATAAATCTAAAGATTAATCTCCAAAACAAAATAATATTTTAAAAAAACTTTTCGTTAATTCCTTCTTAAGTCTATAAATGGAAGAATTAAAAAAATATGGATTCCACAAATAGGCAGAGTAATGAACATAACGTATTTTGTAAAGATATTGAAGTCATTATTTAAAGTATTTATGAATGCATTTCATTATATTTATGTATATAATCAGAAAAAATACTAGCGCAATATTAATTTAAAAGAAGGAAATAACCGTGTTTATTATGAGAACTGACGCAGCAACCTAATGTTGATATAATAGTTAATCACGTCTGTAGTCCTGGCTGGTCACGTTTTCTCTAAAACCTCGAGAGAACCTAACACAGACTCATTTTCACATTTACCCCATCCCCAACGGCAATCGACGCCAGTCTTCTGGCTGTTCTTGGTAGAGCTTGGGGATGCAGGTATAACATAAGAGAGTATAAATCATAGGTTCTCAAACTGACTTCGCCCACCGCCCCATTTGAGAATGAAAAAAATACTCGAGCCCGCTAATTTTTAAAACTTACAATCTGTAACGCATCTTAAAATAATTTTTTTAACTATTCTTTTTAATCGTGTTTTATGCTATTTTTTATTCCAAACATGCATTATAAAGAAGTTTATTTTATAAGAGCACTTAAAACGCATACTTAACATTAAAACATATTTTTTTAAATAAAAAATAGAAATGTTTGAGTTTATATAATTTAGTACATTATTTCAATTTTCATACCATTTCCTAATCGTTGCAATGATGGAAAAATGACGAGTTATGGTAGAGTGGGATTTGAAACTCGTATTTTTGGTCCGTGAGTCAACAATACTACCACGGGACCACAATCCGGTTAAAAATTTAGAAGTGTTTTGATTCAAATTAAAACAAAGCCTTTTATTGCACCACAGCGGCCAAAAGGCTCAATTAGTGGCAAATCACCAGGCAGAACACCAAAACTTGAGAATTTTTCTTTTTTTTTCTTTTCAGAAATCAAACCCGGTACTTTTCGTAAGCGAGTCCAGTGTCTTAACCATTATACCGCAGAAGCCGTCGTTTTAAAACTTTTATAATGTGAAGAATAAATCTGATGCTCTTTTTTTTTATTTAGTAAATGGGGTTTAGAATTCCAACCGTTCATGCGCTTAGTAACTGGAAGACTTGTTGCTATCTAAATTCTGTTTCTTTATAAAAAAAAAACTTTTTTTTCAAAAATACCACTTAAACTCTCAACTTCAAAGTCAAATAAAAAAAATAAAAAAATGTAAATAGGGGCTAGATGTCTTACTGTCCATGCGCTCTGTAGCTGGAAGACGTGCAAGGATATTTTTTTTGTACAGCACCCTTGAAGTGATTTTCACAAAAATGGCACTATATAAATTATTTAAATATATATATATCAATAATTTGTCAATATCATTAAGTTTAACGAAAACGAGAAAGAAACTTTTTTTTAAAAAATCAGCCTCCGTTTTTGGCAGAAAAAATACGCGAGCAAACTACAATTGTCATAAATTCCATGCGCGTTCACACGAGGGCAATGCGGGCGCGCGCGATGGTGGTGGTAATTATTATTCCGCGGAAATTTCTCAAAACAATGTTATGTCCTACAAATTGTGTCCTGTTTACAAGTGGACAAAAGTCCTGGGACAAAACAATATAGTATTGTCAACGTGTAAACAGCCTTTGCAGGTTTTAAAATAAGTTATTAAATTTTTGTTTTTTTTTTTTAAAGGATTAACCCGCTAAGCCTCTATTTAGAGGGTTGTCAGCAGGTGGGAAAGAGGGGATATGAAAGTAGGTTATGAAAAATACACAACAACACCCAGACCAATTGAGAAAAATTCTTTCTTGAATTTTTAGCTTGCAACTGGCGGGAATCGAACTCGCGACGCCAGTTTCACAGTTAGCCGTCTAACCAATGGCGCCACGGTTTTTGTGTGTCTCCAGGTTTTGAGACGTACCCGTCTTTTCGTAAGGATACCAATTTATACAAACATGCAAAGCCCACTTAACACCTTCACCATAGTCGTTGCACAAAAATATAAAACCTTCATGTCGCGCCTTAATTAGGTTATGAAAATATTAAATGTTGTTGGAGTAATAGTTCTAGAAAAAGGAAGGGAATGATGAAAGAGGGGTGAGTTAAATAGGTGTAGGGTAATCCTTAAAATAGAATATTGTTTAATGGGCTACATTGAAAAGTTGTTTGATCATTGATCAAAGAAACATTATTTTTTAAAGCCTTCCTAATGTAAAATATTTCCGTATTACTCACTTTTAATATTTTAATATCTATACGTCTCGAAACCGGTAAACATAAAAAAGTCAGTAATTGGTTATACAAGAAATTTGAAAACATTTAACAAAATGTTTGACCGCAAAGTTAATCCTCAATATTTTGAGTTTGTCCAAATTTTTGTTGACAAGGACTGGATTCAACTCCCTGGGGAGCTGTTTATATTAACACATTACAACAGAGATGAAGAACATTTAAGAAAAGGTAATATAGAAGTCTAGGCATCTACGGGGCTTATGACCTGTCAATGGCTGGTTTAAGTGGCCACATTACACACTGATATTCACTTTACACACTGAGAATTGAAGGAATATAGATGTTCAAATATAGGCAGAATGGTGAATGTTACACAGTGTGTAAAGTTGCCACTTAAACCAGCCATTGACAGGTCATAAGCCCTGTAGATGCCTAGACTTCTATATTACCTTTTCTTAAATGTTCTTCATCTCTGTTGTAATGTGTTAATATAAACAGCTCCCCAGGGAGTTGAATCCAGTCCTTGTCTACAAAAATTTGGACAAACTCAAAATATTGTTGATAAATTACCTGGTCCATGAAGAAGTATACAAATTGAAAAAATAACATTTTCAGGCGTTGCCTAGTATGTAGGTGAAATAATTCAATTAGATGAATCTCACCTGCATAAATAAAGGTTTCAGCTCTTTAACTTCACAAACATCAACAGATGAAAGAATTGAAGGAATATAGATATTCAAATATACACAAAGTTAATGTTTCAAATATTATGAATATAAATTAATTCTTTATGTCACGTAGTATTATGTGCTTATGTATGGAGTGTTTTGGATATTGAAGATAATGTTTTTTTTTCATAATTTTTTTTTTCATAATTTTTTTTTTCATTATTTTTAAATACATATTTTTAAATTTCTTAGATTTCTAAGCTTCTTAAGCTTGATTTTATTATTGAAATAATGACTATTTTCTGAAAAATGGGAAACAAATTGAAAAAAATAATTGTTAATGCGTCATTAGAGTTTTTTTTTTTACTGTAATATAAATAATCTTTTTGATAGGTACATGTAAATAATAAATGGTTGTAAAAAGAACTGTTTCTACATTAGAGTATATACATATAATCTATACTCTAAGATTTCCACTTTGATTTTATTTTAAATATTGTATTTTTTTAAATTTTACTCTAATGGAAGTTAGAACACAGTTAGAAACAATATTAATATTATGGTATTCAAAATACCTTAGAAAAGTGGTAAAGAAATACAATTAATTTTATTAATATGAGAGATAAAAACCGTTTTATTTTGATATTCCCACTGTGTTCCGATACGCCGAAAAAATGAAAATTAAAGTCTCTTATGAATTATTTATACGTAAAACACAACCTAATACTTTGGGACACTCCCCACACCATAACCAAGTAGAAATAAAAAGTTTTTTATGTCATTTGGATTACAAGTTTTGATATGGGGTCAGTTGTGATTAGTATTCAAACAGTTTTAGTAGTTTTAAGGTGTGTTTAGTCGTTATAAAAAGGGCCTTAAAATTTTCTTGTCATCGTAAAGTACTGGAAACTTTTTTTCAATTACAAATGTTTTACCTGGCCTGACTTGAGAAAGAGCTTCAAAGCACGCTAGATGATAGAGAGTTATTAAAAAATCCACCCGATACTCAAAGCTTATCGCAGGTTGCTAGACCTATTAGTTTAATAAAACAATATTTTGAGTTTGTCCAAACGTTTGCAGATAAAATATTAATTTCTCCCGCTAAGGAATTCTAAGTTTAACATTGTCAATGGCAGCCTTCGTGGTGCAGTGGTCTTATGGCGCCCAATTCACGTACGCAAGGTTCCGAGTTCTTTCCCTTTCATTTTATTTTTAAAAACTCAAAGCTGGTTTATTTAAGATTTATATTGATATATATCTTTATATTTATATATCTTTATATTCTGTCTTTATACTAATTTTTGTCAAAAATTCAGAATATTTTATAATGTATGTATACATTATTCATTGTGAAGGCACTAATTTTATTTTTGTTTCATTACTTGGTACCGTTAAATCTGTTATTTTTTAATTACCGTAACTAACACTTAATCGACCATTTCTAAATTATTTTTACAAATATGTTTTGTCTTTTTTTCTATTATTTAATTAATTCTAATATTTTGTATTAAAAAAATAATGTTTTTATATTTGTGAAAGTATTTAATGTTTTTTTTTGGTTTTGGTTTTGGTATTTTAAACAAATTAACATATTACAACAGAGATTGAGAACATTTAAGAGAATGTAATACAGCAGTCTATTTATTTATTTAACACTTTATGTTCATTTACAATTTATATACATATAAGGGCGGGCATATTGCCTTAAGGCAATTTCTTCCTACCTACCCAAACCGATCAGTTTGAGAAAACTACAAGTACATGGACATATTGAATCTTAAAATTTTAAACAAAAGTTATGAAAATAAAAATACATAAAAAATTAACACTATACTATGAACAGAGGAAAGGGGGTGTGAAGGAAAGAAGAAGGATAAAGAAACAACTTAAATATTTTGATAGGGACATTTCGATCTTGACTTAAATATTGGATAAAGAAAGGGCGTCTCTAATTTTAGTGGGTAGATTATTCCACAATCGAGTAGCTTCTACTGTAAAAGGGGAGGCAAGAAAATTAGAGCGATGAAGGGGTATTAAAAGAGTTCTCTCGTTACGAGAACGGAGAAATAGTCCGAGTTGTGATAGAGGTTGGAAGTCGGAGTTGGTTGGAGTCTACATAGACTTCTAAATGTTGTAATATGTAAATGTTAACAGCTCCCCAGGGAGTTGATCCAGTCTTTGGACAAACTCAAAATATTGTTGATCTAAACAAATGTTATTTAAAATGAAAAAACAAATAAATGATATGGAATAATTTGTTATTTCTTTTATTCAGCAGAATAATTTTGGCCGTATAAAATATAATAGGTTACTAAAACATGAACACAATCCGCGAATGGGAGGCACCTATTTGTTTATCCTGAAAGCTTTTATGCCCACTCAACCCCAAACATGGCGACTAAAGACGTGGACGCTCCACTATGATGACGCGCCAAAGATGACCATTGGAAAAAAGTGAGTTGAACTAACGTTGCTTTCTTATACTTTCCTATGTTACCATTTAAAATGTATTTTTTTCTTGATTCTAATATGGTTGATTCGCCGTACCCTTAACAAAATATAAGTTTCCGTTGTCTTCTTTGCTATACCAGACTACATTCCATTTTTTATAAAACAACTTGTAAAAACATTATTTTACTTTTTTTAGTTTTTATTTTTTCTTCATTATATGTATGATTTATACGCTTATTGAAGGTCAATATATAAATAAATAAATAAACAAAACGCCACAAAGAGAAAGTCATTATTCAATAAATAAAAATATTCAAAAACAATCAATTAAACTAACACAAATAAAATAATTCTTTTACTCCCATATACTGCTATCTTCCAGGTACTCATTAAGTCCATAATAGGCCTTTTTTTTAAGTACGCTTTTTATGAAAATTTCGAACTTATTGTCCGTCATAATTAGGACACTGTGGGTATTCTATTGTAGAAGCGTATGCAGTGCCCCACAAACGATGTGCTTACCTTACTAAGCTTCAATTTCGGGATTACCAAATTGCCCTTATTTCTAGTATTATGATAATTTATTAGACGTCCCTGTAGGTAGAAATTATAATGGACTCAGTATTGATGTAGACATTTTCAACTGCACTATGCATTTATACAGAAAATTTCTTCATGGAGTTGATAATTTAGGATAGTTGCTGAATGTACCATCTTGAGTGGTTTATGCTATGTATATGTACCACGTGTAATGTATATGTATGTATTTGTGCATAGATGGCTCGGAGTGTGCATTCGGTATTTCTATTTACTAACAATGATAACCTTCGTGAAAAACGCAAATGTTAAGAATTATTATTTTCTCATTTGAGTTTCTTATTTATTTATTTTTTTTGACACATTTAATGTTTAAATTTTTTGCATATTTTATGAAATTTCAATTGGTCTTTTTATGTTGGAAAATCGTTTTTTTTATACTTTGTATGTATAACTATGTTTTCTGAATAAAATTAAGTTTAAAAAATTAAAAAATATACAGATAAACATAACATTAACAAAACACTTACTTTTAATTCTTGTTTTGTCATTAATTTTGATTTTCGTTCCATAATAATTT
This sequence comes from Micrasema longulum, assembly GCF_059751315.1. NCBI lineage: Eukaryota > Metazoa > Arthropoda > Insecta > Trichoptera > Brachycentridae > Micrasema > Micrasema longulum. The sequence goes on from NW_028277831.1 coordinate 406,851, forward strand.
TTCAATTTTAACAATTAATTCATATTATTTTATTTCATTACATTTTAGGCCTAACTGTTTATTTAAATGTGTAAATGAAATAAATAATTGGTAAAAAATGTGAAATGCTTGTTAATAAAATCAGTTTACAGATATTTATAGCGTAAAGATGATTTAAAAATATGTTTACACGCTTTTACATTCCAATTAAACATTATTTAAGTTGCTCGTTTGCACTGCGAGATTAGAAAAAGCCACGTGCATGATTTAAGCAAATAGCTAAAGTCTATCGTAACGAAGTTAAATTATGAAGATAGTGATGTAGATAGATGATAGTGAATAAGCGGATGAAATCTTATTCAGGTAAATACCGGGAGAAATCATACAAAAAATTGACCTTTTACATTATTCGCGTGCGTGACAGATACAGGAATCGGGCCTGCACGACCTCTGACTGAAAGAACAATTATATTGATATATGTTACTGTTTTAGACGCAAAACTAACTAATTATACCTGATTGAACTTAGTGTGCATTCTTTGGCCTATCATTACATACAATTTTACAATTGGTAAAACCATTCAATGTTTTAACAGAACTATGAAACTGGTGTCGCGAGTTCAATTTCAAACAATTGCAAGAAAAAAATAAAAGATTTTTTTTTTCAATTACTAGTCAGGATGTTGTGGTGTATTTTTGATAGTTTTCTTCTATACTCTCTATTTTTCAACCACTGGCAACCCTCTTAAATAAAAAGTTGTTAGGTTCTTTTCAATAAACTATTAATAACTATAACTAAACACACAGTGCTTAAAAACATCTTAAAACTACTAAAAAAACAGCAGATTAACAGTGGTAACAAAATACAATTAGCCCCATAATATAGATACTTCTGTATTTTAAAATAGTTCAATCAAAATAATTTTAAATATAAGGTATTATTATAAGAATTTATTGCTCTTTTGAAAATCGTTTTAATACACATTTGTTATTTGCAAAGTTTCCGAGAATGTTCTGACGCAAATATTTGTGTTTTGTTTTCTCAGAATCACAGAACTACAAAAGTAAGTTGTGGAATCGGGTCGGACGTTGTATTTAATAAAACGGAAAAAAACACGAAGATCAAACGTCCAGCGCAAATAAATCAAAGAAAGCCAATAATTCAATTCCATTTTAAAAATACGAACAAACAACCTAAACCAATTACTTGAATTTTACAAAAGGTGTTGGTAAGTTAAATAATCAATGAAAAATTTTAATCTATCATTTAAACTGAGAGAACAACTATTTTTTTCTTAAATGTGGATGGATTTATTATAAAAAGTACAATTATTGTGATTTATGGAAAAAAATAATCTTTTTAGTTTTTCTATCGTTTAAGCTAATAGATTCTAACAAAAATGGCAAGTCAATTTCATACAAGTTACAAGACAAATGTACGTCCATTTTTTATTTCCCAAATAGCAATCGCTAAAATTTTATTGAAATAGCTAAGAACTTGCCCGTCAAATTTGTTTTTTATAGAACTAGACGTACCCTCAACACTAAACCTCTTGAAAATAATTGAAGTATACAAACTTTAAAAAAAAATAAGAAGAAGAACAAAGAAAACCAAATAATTACATTTTACATAGAAGCAACTCAACTGCAGCGTTAAAAAACGTATTAATATGTTGGGAAAAAAAATTAACAGTCTTCTAGAATTAATATAATACAACAGAGATGAAAAACATTTTAGAGAAGGTAATATAGAAGTCTAGGAATCTACAGGGCTCATGACCTTCTATATTACCTTCTCTAAAATGTTCTTCATCTCAGTTGTAATATGTTAATGTTAACAGCTTTCCAGGGAGTTGAATTCAATTCAGTCTAAAAAATTTGGACGAACTCAAAATATTGTTGAATCTTCTAGAAGTCTTAAAATCGATAAAAAATATTAAAGCATTTAGATCTGGTGGGCAAACAAATTCCCACGTGGATGCGGAGCGAGAAATTGCGGATAGCGAAGCTGTAAGGCTTCTACGATACTATTTTGCGTAGTTGACTGTATTTTAATTTTAATGAAACAAATAAATATTCTTTGTTATGTGGTATGCAGTATCAATTGGTCACAACCCCAACGAATGAGATGGATTAGGAATAGATGCCACTAACTTGCTTCGTTCTTTTTTTTTTTACTTTTTTTTTGCACCACAACAGGCCAGGAGGCCTAATTACAGTGGTGAATTACATCACAGAGCACCCAGGCTTGAGAAAAATCACATTTTAATTTTAGTGTTCTCACCGGGAATCGAACCCGGAACCTTCCGTGTGTGAGTCAAGCGTCTTGACCACTACACCACGGAGGCCGCCTCTTCTTGATGGAATTGCGGTGGTCCGACCGGTCAATTGCCAGTGGCATCAACACTAGGGCAGACCGCCAATCTGGAGCTGAACACTGGTGGGTGGTGGAAACAAAGTATATGATGCGGCACACGTTCAACAAAATAAACGCGTGATTCACTACACGAGGTCTTATTGTGGCGGATGGTCAAAAGATGCTGAGGTTGGAAGTGAACAATTATTGTGGGTAAAAATAATGTTGAAGTTGTAACAGTATTTTAGCAAAACATACCTACATAAATCGAAACCCAGATCTAAATATAAAAAAACATATGTGACCCACCCTATTCTGAACTCCGTACAATAGAAAATTGTGTCTTTTAAAATATTAAACCTAATTTTGAGGAACCTGTTGTATATGATAAAAACGAAATGTAATTAACATATAATATTTATATATATAACATATATAAAAATTCATGTAAAACAAACTCCTTCTCTGAACACAAGTTTTTACCGCATTAGAGAGGTCGAAACGTCTTTTTTTATTATATATTAACAAGAAATTTGTTATTTATCTTATTTAGTAAACTATTCTTTCAATCAACTTAAAAAATTATAAAGCAATATCAGGTACAGGGCAAAAATGGGCTCAATAAAAAATGATCATGGCTGGTATGAAATATTTATTTAAAATGGTGTTTTTACACCAGAATATTTCAAAGTCCCTGGACAGGTACCTAAAGCGGAAGGCTAATAGTCTCATCTTCTTGTTACTCAAAAAAAATCAAAAATACGCTACAATTGGAGTACCAATACAGATTCCTATGCACTATTAGATGCGGAAAGGGAATGATGATTCTGAAAAAATGATTATATTTATTTAAAAGGAGAGCGAAGAGATGAATTAATGATTTTTGGTACGCTTATTTGTATATTTAATAAAACAGGTTTTCAAATCAAGTTTTTTTCTCAGAAAAAAAAAATGTCTTAATTAAGATTATAAAACTGATTTTAGGTATACATAATCAGTTTTACGTAAACAAGAAAAGTAAACAGTGTACATATTTTAATAAAAGAAACATAAAATAAACCTCAAATAACAAATGAAATATCAATGTCTTCCTAAAATCAGAATCTCTAATAAATTCTTGTTTTGTTTTTTACTATCGATGGACGGTGGATAATATATAGTAAGGTTTGTATTTATTTTTTATTTTAGTGAATCTTATATGAACGAAATTTGAGTAGAAAAATGTTTTTATAGTATTATAAATATGATTGGTCATTTCGGTGTTAAGAAATGAAGAAATACCGACATATTAGATATGTTTGGAAGGTTTGTATGCATTATTATGCATATCGGTAGATAGAATTGAATAATTTGTTCTAGTTAATTATCTACATGAATTCGGTAGAATCCAAAATTCACTTAAAAAAATCATCTTTTTGTAATCCAACTTTAAGCCAAGGCAAAAAATATCCAATGATTTGAAATAAGTAAATTGTTTCTTTTAATTGTCTTTAACTTTTAAAATATTGTGGTAAATAATTCCTTTGTGCGCAGTGATGTAAGATCGTAGTAAAAGACAGAATATTCTAAAGTTCAGACATTTGAAGAAAGAAATAACATGGAGACATAATATTTAATAATTTTTTTTCCAAATAAACATATAATTTAACCCTGTTTTAGCAAAATAAATCAAAAATAATAACCGCGTTGCTCATATTAGGCACGTGCGTCCCTCATCACTGTTGTCCATCGACTGAAGACTAAATTCACTAAATCTGTTCTACGCAATACCCGCCACAAAACAGCGTCTCTGTCTTCCTTGTTATGAGTTATTTCTTCATGCTTTCTCTTATACAGCTGTATCTAAGATATGTTGCTGAATTAGCGGACATTTATTCTTCGAGTGGCAATGATTAATACTTTTTGTATCGTAATCCAGCATAGTTTTACAAATTTTGCTTCCAAATCCGGTGTAAATATGTCCATTTGAAGATTTAAAAAAAATATGACTTTGTCATTTAAAAAAATAAGAGAGATACATCAAGTCTTGTATTGAAGGTAGACTAGTGTGACATCACAGCCACGCAAGAGTAAATTCTATTTTTTAATAGTAAGTTATGTACAATTCGTTGAAAATGACTAACGAAATTGGAATATTTAAGTTAATTCTATAAACGCAAATATTCCATTAAAAAATGCATATTTTATAAAAGCCTATAAAATATATTAATAATATATTATTAATTAGCATTTTCTCCGCACTGTATATGAGAAAGCTAAAAATATGGCAAAAAAACTCTTCTCTCATCCTTAAAACGTCTTCGTCTATTAAATGGAGCAGTGATTGATCGTAGGTCGAGGGGGTCGCCCCAAAAAAAGACACTGATTTTTTCGTCCTGGTCTTTTTTGGTCAGCTTGCCCAGCACGGACGCTAAAGTAGGGGAAAAGTGGGTTGCCCGGGACAGTGGAGAACGGAACAGCGGGGAACGGGACACAGGGGGGTCAGGACACTGTGATAAAACACGGGGCGACCATGATTCAGTGTGTAGAATTATGGGACCGAATTCGTTCGCACTTAATCTGAGTAGGGTGATTTGTTTTGTTAACTGCCGGGGGATGGGCGGCGACTGTCGAACCGTCCAGGCGTGGGTAAAGTATTGACTAGGGCGGGAAGAACTTATTTATTATAAACGTTTGCTAATGTTATATTGATGGAATGGGACATATTCAATTGCGCGTTCTTCTATAATGACAATTTTGTAAACAACGTTGCTTACACAATTTACGTTTTGTTTTTCCTTGCTTTAGAGTAAAAGTACCAAAAGGGTGACCAATAGTTAGTTGAGCTATTTAGAAAAACTTAATTTAATTTTTACTTTGTAAACATGTGTAACGTAAATTTTTAAATCGTTAATTTTTATAATTGGATCAAATACTTTCATAATTAACTATTAGGATCGTCTAGAGTACTTTCATATCTTCAGTTTAGAATTCAGAAGGATTTTGTCTAGTTTGATATTCTTGCACAAGTTAATATCCTACTGTTTAAACGCCCATGATGTCCTTGTTCAGATAAACCTGAATGTACCTCGCCGTGACTTGCATACCAATCCTGTCTTTGCTGTGGGATATTATAAAACTAACATCGGATTATTTTCCCCTTTGCCATGGATCCTCAAAGCAGTGAACGAAATCTCACTAAACGGAACTGTCGATGTATTCCTACAGCAAGGGCATTTAAGAAGCAAACGGTGTTGTCTCTCCTGACTCGCGATGTCACACTTGCGATTTCCGCCTAGATTATACTTTATACACACCTTTTGTTAATTAAACACTTTGTTAGTGGATTTTAAGAATGTTTAGATTAAGTATTACTCATTAATTCCAATATATTAAGGCTAACTTAAGCCTATGGATTGGCTTTAAAAAAAACATATTTATTTTATCTAAATTTGTACATATAAGGAAATTATTTTTGAGAAGGGAATATGGAAGTTTAGGTATTTACAAGGCTTCGGACCTGTCATTGGCTGGTTTAAGTGGCTGCTTTACACATAGCGTAACATTCATCATTATGCCCATGATTAGATATCTACATTTCTTCCACTTGTCGACTTTTGTGAAGTAAAGGAGCTGAAACCTTTATCATGTGGATAAGAGTCATCCGTCTGCAAACATTTGGACATAATCGAAAAATTGTTGATATACATTACAATTTCAAACAACAGAGATGGAGAACATCTTAGATAAGAGGATGTAGAAGTCTAGGCATTTTCAGGGCTTATGACCTGTCATTGGCTGGTTCAAATGGCCACTTTACAAACTGTGTAACATTCACTATTTTGCCAATGTTTAAACATCCATATTTCATCAATTCTTCCATCTGTTGATTTTAGTGAATTCAAAAAGCTAAAACCTTTATTAGTGTGAATAAATTCAGCTGGTCGAATTATTTCACATACAAGGCAACGCCTGAAAATAATTTTCCAATTTTTTAATTTCTTTTTGGACCAGTTGGTTTCAGCATAAGCGTTTGGACAAACTCAAAATATTGAAATATATATTTTATCTACAAATAAGGGCGGGCATGTTGCCTTAAAATAATTTCTTCCTGGCTACTCAAAACGTTCATTTTATGAAAATAAGTAGAAATGGATTTGTGTATTAATACTTATGTATTATTACACACAGAATACAATAAATAATTTTATGTATTAATACATAATATTTTAATATAATTTTATACAAATTTTTAAATAAAAACAAACTTAAAATCTACACTACTCAATGAAAAGAGGAGGAGAGCTGGGAGGGAACTATAACTAGGTACTTGGTTTATATTAAGTCACTCAACATTAATTCAATATGCTTACACGTTTTACATCACGACTGTTCCCTTGTCAACTTTTAAAAATAACTTTACACAAAATACTCTCTTAAATTTGCTCTCTAATGCAACAAATTTATTTACTTATTTTACACTGTACATGCATAACCATTTTATATTACATCTTGAGCTAAATTGCTAGCAAAATTAACTTTTTGTGGTAAAATATTTGAATTGCGGATGTTTTGTTGGCCTTGTGGTGTATTGGTCAGTGCATTTGCCTACCATGCGAGAAGTCTCGGGTTTGATTCTCGAGATGTTTTATATGAAATGTGATTTAAAAGGGTGTTTTTACACTAGAATATTTCATAGTCCATGTACTGGTACCTGTAGCGTAAGACTGATCACCTAACTTTCATGTAACAAAAATGATCAAGATACGCTGCAATTGATGTTCCAATTCTATGCACCATTAGGTGCGGAAAGGGAATGATGATGTTTTATATATGTGTATGCGTATAAAATGTTTAGTAAGTATCTGTGTGTATACACATGTGGGTGGATATGTGTGTATGCATTTTTGTATTGGTACGTAAATGTAATTTTGTTTATAAATTTGTGCTGTCGCGTAACAATGATTAAACCAATATACCCACGCACAGGCTCTGCCTATGTGAAATCTTTTTTTACTATCATTTTGTTTTATGTATGTTCTATTCACATGTACTGTTAACCTGTTATTATAAGAAAAAAAAAATAGTAAATATAAAATTAAATTAAAAATACATGTAAGGTAGGGCTCCCTCTACCTACCCAAACCATTTAATTTGAGAAAAAAAGCAGTACATGAACATATTGTTTATTCGGAATCTCTTAATTTTATACAAAATGTGAAACAAATATGAACTAAAAATTAACACTTACTATGAAGAGAGGAGAGAAGATAGGAAGGAAAAAATAATAAGAAAAGAAAAACTCAAATATTTAGATAGTGACATTTAAATCATTATGTACTCGCCAATAAAGAAGAGTCTCTGAAGTTATAGGTCAGATTATTCCACAATAAGGCAGCTTTTTTTGTCATACAGTTGTTTTAAATAAATTCTAAAATGTATTGCAACAGAGAAGGAAAATGTTTTCAAGAGGTAAAAAGTACCAAAGAAAAACCGAAGGAATTTGTGTTTTTTATTGAAACCATCACTCTCTTTAAAATTAACAACAAATAACTAGATACATGGAAACAATAACATAAAACACAAAAAATACAGTCCACCAGAAGGATAAGAAAATGAGATGGAAAAAAAAAAAAAAGTAGGAACAGGAAGTAAATAAATAAATAATATATAATAATTAATAAAATGCTAAAAAAATAATGATTGCAAATTATGCTAGTGCAATGTCAATATTGCAATTTTCATGATATTTCATGATTAACGCTTGTAAGAAATCAAATATCTTTCGGAAATAAAACCCGAAAACCGCGATCAGAAAGCAAATCTACTTATTTCCATAGTTTTAATGATGAAGCTAAGAGCTACGGGAAAATGGATTTAACAAAATGTTTTCTTTCGCGCTGTAAAAAATGAAAGCATTTTAATTAAAATTAAATGTACAGTGAAGTTTCTTGAAAATGGACGAAAAAAAATGGTTTTAAAAAAAATTAACTTTTTTGAACGTCGTCACTAGTTTTGCGATACATTTCTGATTTACGGCAAGCCAACTGACCAATCAGCAGAGCTTACCAAAGAAAACCTGTGACGTAACATGCGGAATAATTTCAAAACTTTAAAAACTATAGCGCTGAATTTACGATACATCAAAATATACTTTTTAAAATTTTGACTTTGTTCAATTGTAAATTAACGAATTAATTTTAAAAAACTCGTAAACTCCTCGTTTCTATTATACTCGAGAAGTTAGTAGGTAGTAAAATTATTTATTTTGTTTCACTTTAATGAATGTTTGAAAATTTAAAATTTGTTTTATTGATGCCTTAAAGTTTATTTTTCCACATCAATACTTTAATACAAATTTAGTTGATTTTAGTATTATTATGTTTAACTTATACAGTGCTTTTTTCGTTAAATCTCACGGGCGCTATACAAAGCGATTCACATAACATTTACAACGAGAGAGATGTAGAATATTTTTAAAAAATGAATGGAAAAGACAAGAAATTTACAAGTCCTACGACTTGTCATTGGCTTGTTCAGGTTATAATTTTATACACTGTGTTTGAATTTCACTTAAACTGAATTGAAATGCACTGGGGAGGATATTGATTCAAACTTTTCTATCTATGCGCCTGACTACGCCTGAAAATTTTTTGGATACTTCTTGTACCGGTTGATTAAATATTAACAATATTTTCAGTTTGTCCATATGTTCCAAAAATCAAAAAAAATCAACGACTGGATTTTACCTACTAATTTGAAAACATTTAAGACGTGTACATTTTAGACGTGTACAAGTCCAAGAAGATGGATAAAAAATGAAATATAAATTCAAGCGTTGCCTTGAATGAAGGTGATATGATTCGTACAGATGAATCTCATCTGCTTTAATTAGACAGCATAAAAAAATAGCACATGGAAAAAATGAAGAAATATGGACGCTAATACATAGTCAGAATTGTGGATGTTTCACAGCGTGTAAAATATAAAGTGGCCACTTAAACTACCTAAATACAGGTTGAAAGCGCTGTAAATGCCTTAACTTCCCAATTCTTTTATCTTAACCCTTTTTTTAATATGGAAATAACCTCAGCGCGTTACGGTGCTTTGTAGTCATTACACATGCAAAAATGGGATATTTTAAATTTAAAAACTGAATATCTATTAGCAATTATTTCAAAATAAATATTTATAGGCACTATTTATAGTTGAAGTCGAAAATGATATAATTTTTATTCTAATTGCTAAAACCATGGATTAACTATTAGTTCATGCTCGCAGCGTGAACGGAAGAACTACCACTAACGAAGCTCGGATAGCTACTAATTGTGATCTGGCAGAAGTACTGGTAACTTTGCTGTTCGCGCGTGTAACGCGTGTAACGCGTGTGATCATCTCTCTCGCGCCCAAAAATACCCAGTATCCGAGAATGAGACGTTAGTGTCTGAGACAAATTTATATTCGGTACTCTTTTATTGTATATTTTGCAATACTCCATACGGTATATTTTCTTTTGTATCAATGATTTATCTCCAACTTTTGGTAAAATACCGATCAAACCGATACTCAAATGCGGACGGAGAAATGCCTTAAATCTTAATACAGATTTTATTATATTTATAGATATTAAAGGTATTAGATGCAATGTGTACTAACTACACATCACCAGAAAGGAAGAGTTAAATGTTTCATCTTTGTTATCATATCATTATTTGTTCTGATAAACAAATGTTTATAAAATTTCCCTAAGCGTTTTTTACGAGCCTTGATTTTTTAATGTACGAGGTGTGCTCAGAAAATAACAGGATTTATTTTAATTTCGCGAGTTAAGAGAGTCCAATTGTCATTTTTTTTGTGTTTCCAAGGTGGCCGTAAAAACGTTGAAGATGACAAATGGGCCGGACGCCCCCGTACGACACCAACCGATGAAAACGTGAAGAAGTGCATAAAATGGTTATGAAAAATCGCCAAATCACAATAAGAAAAGTTTTTGATGATGTTGGCAAATCCATTAGCTCATTTTCTTAATTTTTTTCGAATGTTTTGGGTTTGAAACGCGTGAATATCGAACAAAAACAGCGGCAAATGGAAGTTGCTTAGGTGTCCCTAAATGAAGTTAACGACGATGCAAAATTACTGAAACGTGTTATAACAGGTGACAAAACATAAGTTTATAGATATGGCGTCGAAATTAAGGCTCAATAGTCCCAGTGGAGGCATTCTGGATCGCCAAAATGAAAATCGCCGAGCACGGCAAACACGTCTAACCTTAGCGGCTGCCACAGCCAAAGTAAATAATTAATACAGCTGAAAATTTTGGCATACTTCAGGGGCATGTAAACCAAAATAGTAAAAAAAAATACAATCAGAATCTCCGAACCCGTGAAATTTAAAAATTCACATTGTTTTCTGAACACACCTTTTATTTGTATTTTTTTATATTTTTTATTTAAATCTTAAAGTAGGGCACACATATCATACATATTGTTATGTGTGTTCTAATAATAACATTGCAAATATATTTAATTTCTTAATTGTTTATCACATATGTCTTGACCATTATTTTAAATTTTGATATGTTTTTTTCTTCATAAATATTATTTTCCATTTCGTAATACTTTTTAATTGCTTTAAATAAAATTGAATTTTGTGACTTTGCCTTTTTCCTAAATGGAAGTCTAATTTTGTTCTTTTCTCTAGTATTGTGGTCGTGTTCATGCTGGTTCCGATCAATTTTTTTCCAAAATTCTGTTTTTTTATTAGAGTTTATAATTTTATGAACAAATATCATTGTATTGTAAAATATTCTTTGTTTATATGGTAATAATATCATTTCAATAATTTTCAATTTTTATTTAAACTTTATGTGGACAAATACAGTAATTACAAAGTATTTTATTTTATTTAGTTTGCCAACCAAAAAGTTTTCCTTTCTCAATTTAAAAAAAGACACACAAATCCCATTTATTTTTTTATCTACGGGGGTTTTTATTGTTTGTTGCAAAAATAACGACCTTCGTTGAAGGGAATTTCATTACGAGTCTTCCAAAATACAATGAACGTTACTTCATTAAAGGGGTAAACATGTTTCAACGTTTTCATTTCGGAATGACGTCATCAAACTTGGCACAAGGTTCTTAATTTAAAAATTCTCATCAAACTGCCATTTTGGCCATAAATAAGCTATAATTCCCCCGAAGAAAATGGCGCGAGAGATAGCATGTTTACTGCGAATGATTTTAGCTCTCTTTGATTTATAAAGCTGGCACTGTATCACTCGTTATCGGCTCCGTTTAACGACGCCATTTTGTTGCAAATTTGTGGTCACCCTAGGAACGGTGGATTTAAGAATTTGATGTCTCCATTAAAAGTGAATCGACATGATTAATGTGTGGGACGGACCATAGGTTGATCTAACTCTTACCTCCCCTAACTCCCAAGGGGTAGTTACGTACTGCTCAATAATAACAAATACAGAAAAGTTACTAATGTTTGTTTAGGCCACACATCACGACCAATTTTCGTTATCCTTAAAGTTAATGTTAGGTTTTAAGAAGACTTATCCTTTAATTCTACAACAGAAAATATTTACGGTTTTCGACTAACCGTGTTTATAATTTAAATCTTATTTAAATCTTAAAATAGGGCACACATATCATACATATTGTTATGTGTGTTCTAATAATAACATTGCAAATATATTTAATTTATAAATTGTTTATCACATATGTCTTGACCATTATTTTAAATTTTGATATGTTTTTTTCTTCATAAATATTTTTTTCCATTTCGTAATACTTTTTAATTGCTTTAAATAAAATTGAATTTTGTGACTTTGCCTTTTTCCTAATTTAGACACGTAAAAGGCGTATATATTTTTTTATATAAAAAAATTGCAATATAAAAAAGTTATTTTGAAAAAAACACATTATTGAACTCACAGCTTCATTTATTTTGATCAACACATTACAATTGAGCGTTAGAATATATAAAATAAAAGAATATGAAAGTTTAGGCATTTACAAGGCTAATGACTGGTTTTGCTACAATTTTTTGATTTTTTTTGCCTTTTTATTTTTATTTAATTTACCAAATTATCCCAACACTAGAGGCATTTTCTTTTAGACGTGAAAATCTGTGATAGAAAATGGGAAACAAGTTTTTTTTCTGCCTGTGTTTGAACATACATATTTATTCATTTCTTTCATCTATTGATTAATATTACGTTTAAGATATGAAACCTTTATTGATGTAAGTATGATTCATTTAACTAACCCATTTTACCTACATGTTTTATGTACTAGGAAATGCCAGACATTCTTAAACCTGTTGGTTTTATCAACAATGTTTTCAGATTACAATGCCTACACTTTTATATTCTCTTCTCTCAAATGGTCTCCATCTTTGTTGTAATATGTTTATCCTAATAACTCCCTTGAGGGTGAAACCAGTCAGTTTCTACAAAAATTTTAACGGTAGTTAATTTATTTTTAAATGATAAAAATTTAAAAAATACAATAAGTTATTTGAAATTGTTTAACTCATAAAAAAATTAAATGAAATAAATACATACTTTGAAAATAGTTTCAAAATGTAATATTATAATGTGAAATATTTTAACTTATGTCAGCAAATATAAGTAAATAAACACTTACTGACTTTTTTGTCCACCGTTTTCGAGACGAATCGGTCTCTTCGTCTGGGCACTCTCTACGCTAACATGCAAATACTAAAATACACTTACACTTTCACAGCAGTAAATACTTAGTACAAACAAAAATACATATAAATTGCTTGCAGATTTGATTTCAAAATTACCAATCTTGTGATTTTCAACCTCCTTGCCCACCCCCTTTCCTAACACCCCCTCCCACCCATTTACCAACATACTTAATATAATTAACCTAATGCTTAGTGCATGTTCAGATGCGGTAGTATTTTCATCGCCCTATAATTCTGCCCTGGCGAAGAGACGAATACGTCTCGAAACCGGTAAAAAAAAGCTGGTAAATGGTTAAATACTAATTTTAATAACATAAGTTTAAATTTTTGTCCACAAAATTAATTCTTATTCTGATTCTTAGAGGTGGAAGTCAGTACTATTCAAGCTCCTGACGTCACTGCGACCTGTGAAGATCTATTGTGACGGGTCCCCGTGAATAGTTTTCGCCTTCTAAGCCCAGATCTATAAAGACCCTGGCTACTGTGTGGAAAACAATAGTTTAAATTTTGTCAAATCTCCCCCTCCAAGCCCAGGTCTATAAAAAGCCCGGCTACTGTCTGGAAGGCAAGAGTTTACATTTTGATAAATCTTCTCCTCCAAGCCCAAATCCGTTAAGTATCAGACTATAAGGTAGGGGGCGAGCTCTTTAATATCCTCAGGTTTAACCAGTGTTCTCTTGAGGATAAGGCTTATGTAAATCATCACATTCACATATAATGTGTATGGGTGTTTTCTCGTCTGCGCTGCAGAACCTACGTCTAGAAGTTTTGGAAAGGTTCATTCTAGCAAGGTGTTTGTATAATATGCAGTGCCCTGTAAGTTTACATTCAAATACTAAAATATGACGTTCATTAAATTGTATTTATTTTATTTTTTTATTTATCCTTTTACACTAGTTTTTAAAACAGAACAATGTTCCTTTACTGAGGTGTCCCGTTCCGAGGGAAACATTTGACGAAACATGCCTGAAATCAGTTATTTAACATAGTTAATATAATAAGAAAATAAAAACAAAATTAATCTAATTATCATCTTGAACATAATAAGCAATGTAAACTAAAAAAACTTGTAGACCAAATTTCATAAACGAGACACAAATTTTGACCTATTTGGTTTGATTCACTCATCGATCCGTGCGCAATAACATGGAGGTGTTTCACATTAAAAAAGTGTAAAAAAATAAATAACCCAAATAAATAATCTAATATATTTTTAATAAAACCCAGTTATTTATTTTAAAATTCACCAATCGTGTAACTTTCAACCTTTTAGCCCCTGTTCGTCCTATTCTCCCACCCAACATATTCTTCAACATACCATTAAACACTATGAACCTTATTTTAGTGGTGTTTAAACACCACCATGCGTGTAATTTATGTATTTTTTCGTACATACTATGTATACTACGATGATGCTTACGATAAAACTGTTAAAGCAGCTTGTGTCCTGTGGCTAGTTTCATGAACTTAGAGATCAAAAGTTCGTGGCTCGCACCCCGCTCTACTACAACTTGATTTCCATTTTCTAATGGTAAGTTTTTTATACCTTGTTGACAATAACCACCAAAATTGAATTTTTTCGATAAACTGTTAGAATCCCCAATGTAGTTTTTTCTCAAAAAAAACTGTATTTTAGTATTTTTGTGCTGGTGTAGTGACTGTCCTGACGAAGAAATGGGTACGGCTGAAACTTACTAAAATGAACATTTATTTAAAAAAAGAATTTAAAAAAAAATAATGTTATGAATTAAATCTCATTCATAATTATTAAAAGAAATGTTTTTTATAGTGTTTCATTTTTGGTCAAATTTGTTTTTATTGAGTGGTATTGAAATAAGACGATGTAACATAGAGTAGAAAGCAGAATTTTTGTGTGATGAAGGATAATTCGAAAATTTATGAATGAACTTATTTGTACGTGTCAGTTTTCTAAATATTTTGAATTCAATTTTATTTTTTGTGTTAAAGACAAATCCAAAAGTTTAAGCTGTGATTTTGATTATATTAAAAAAAATAGTATTTTAGACAAGTTTATAAATATGTAAGTGACAAAGTTTTGTTTCTGAACTATTATATTAACTATATCAATTATTTTGAAAAACATTTTTTTTATGTACTTATAAACTCCATCAGTCAGCCGTTTCTTTGAATTATTTTAAGATTCATTAGGTTTGTACCTCAAGCCAACGAACTCTTAAGTCCAGATGCTGTTTTGATATTTTGCAAGTTTCAACTCCAAATCATCATAGTATCCTTTCGAAACCATATAATTTCAATGTGCTGTAAGCTATTTCATTCGAATATTGAATTATTAAAATAGTTTTTTCAGAGTAGCTTAATCAACTGAATCTTTAATCAAACAGGTAATGTATCAAATTCACAAAATAAAAGGATTTTATATTCTTAGACATACTTTCGTCTTGTAAAGTCTGTTGTGCTGGCCTCCTAGAAATACTTTTTTGAAAACAATGCGTGTCACCTCTGACACGCGCGTGTCGTAGACTACTCATCACTGTTTTAGATCTATCAAATATCGATACCGTTACATGTTAAATAGAATATTCAAATAACCCACTTTTAGTTTATATCCATTTCCTGTTAAGACCTTCTTTTTTATTAATGGCAGTAAAAAATCTAGACATTAACAAGGTGTATAGCATAACATAAAAATACGTTTATTTGTGTCTTCTGTCTAACACTAGTTTGACTTTGTTAAGAAAATTTCATTTCGTAATCAAATTAGTATAACCAATTAGATTTTTTTTTATTAATTAGCAATTTTTGATGGAATTAAATTATCCAACGATATTTTGAATATGTCCAAATGTTTGGAGACAGGCTGAATATCCTTCCATGGGAGTTTACTTAGATCTAAAATTTCACGCACTTCATAAAAGTTTCAGCTCTTTTACTTTACAAAAGTCAATAGATGGAGGGGTTGAAGAAATGTAAATGTTTTAACAAAGGCAGAATGGTAAATGGTACACAGTGTGTAAAATGACCACTTAAACCAGCCAATGACAAGTCATAAGTCCTGTAAACGCCTGTAATGTCACATTTTATAGGGCAGTGTTTCCTTTAACCACGATTTGCTTAAATTTTTAATCGTTTTGAGTTTGGCACTTTTTTTTTAAAAGCCTATTAAAAATAGGACAGAGAAACAAGTTTATTTTAAAGTTGAATTAAATTCTGACATAACTGTCAGTTCCCAAAAGGGGTGGCAAGATGCAAAAAATAAGGTCACTTGATTCTGCCCTATTAATATAAAAGAGTATCTAGGCGTAAGAATGTTGCTACTGCTAAAAAATAAATAGTTATTTTATTTTTTCCGTCTGTTTTAATATCTTTAAGATAAAGAAACCAGCTTGTAATCGCTTCATTTATAAAGACAGACAATCGTTAAGCGTATTGTCTCGGTAAATGTCAAACGTTATAAAAAAATCATGTTCAAGCGAGCATTTTTTGCTTGAATTGAGATTCATTGGAGTTTATAGTCCCTTTGAATTAAGCAATTTTTACCACAAAAGACTATTTAAAACATAAATAAGAACTTTTTTAAATATGCATAACCTAAGGAACGTGGACTAAACTGTTGCGGTCATTCATTGGTTTGTTTCAATATGGTCAATATGGCAAGTAGGTAGAACCTATCTAGGTAGATACAGATAGTACAGAAGTTACGTATACCGTCTCGATGTGTACAAATGCAGATAGCGTTCACAATTAAGGCCCAGAACCTTAAGAAGAGGGAGATTTTAATAGTCTAGCTGACTGGATGAGATCAAATAAATCAAGTTTGAATGTTAAAAAAACATCGTATATGATTTTTGGAAACAAACAGGACTTAAATATTAATATTTCTCTCAGAACGGGCTATATTGAAAAGACCAATGTAACTAAATACTTGAGACTATTTATTAACTCCAAAATTTCATGGAACTACCAATTTGAGCATGTAAAATCAAAAATAGCACCCGTAACTGGCGTATTGCATAGACTTCGAGGCTTACTTCCTCATTCCGTTTTGTTTGCCGTCTACTATGCTGTGATTCATTCCCATCTATCTTATATAACATGTATATGGGGTTTTGCCAGCAAAAATCTGATCTCGGAAATACAAGTTCTTTAGAACAGAGCTCAAAAAACATTATTGTCTTGGACTTAAATGGGATTCCCATACCAAGGATATCTACCGACAAACAAAGATACTTCCTTTCAAAGTGATTCCACTGCATGACATAACCAATACTTTTTTGAATATCATAAACTTTTCTGCTTACACAAATTTAAAATACACATTTAGTCATGATATTTACAATTACAATAAGAGTTACTCAGGGAATCTTCATGTGTCTAAGTTTCGCTCAACAAAGTTTGGCAGTAGGTCTCTGGAAAATATTGGCCATTCTGAATATAACAAACGCCCGTTGAGCTAAAACACAAAAAATCGAATAAAAAATCCCGCAGTGTCGCAATCAAAATATATTACTTAAATCTTTTTGATAGTGATAGTTACTAACGTAATTTCTATAGGTTGTGTACAGTACTGTGTTTTATGTTTCTTATACTATAATGTTATCCTACTATTTCGGATGTAACTATGTATGATATTATGTATTGTCACAAAAATGTTTTTTTGTATGTATGGTCCCAAATGAGTTTCTTTAATAAATCTCGGGAGTAAAAAATGTACTTTTTGTATTAAATGTTTAATTTATAATAAAATAAAAAAATAAAAATTATGGGTGAATGCGCCAACAGAGACAAAGGGGACTTATCTTCACTTGATTGACTTAATCAGGATTTTTACTTAAGAGCAGCCATCGAGGGAAAAACACTCGTCCACGATTCAAGTTCTATTTCACACACAACTGTAATGTATATCTTTCTGGAAACAGAAAAATTTGCTGATGTATAGTGTATGCTCGGTCCCATAACAAGTAAATTTTCCCGTTTCTATGAACCGTCGAGCTGGCGTCGTGCGCCGACTGGATTTTCATTTAGTTTGTTTTTTATGACGATGATAATCTTGCCATACTCTGGACGCCGATAAGCGTCATCAATCAAATGACAGTCGCCTTTAGGACGGCGTTTCATTTTCGTCTTTGTTGTCACTCATATCGCTTGACAGGGGTAAGAGTCAATAAAATCTTTTTGTTTATTTTATATTTTTATTTTCGTCTCTTGTGACGCGTTTTGAAAGACGGGTCATAATGGATTGCGTAAGTAATACGATACTCCAATTACATTTGTTCATAAATATTTTTTAATATTTTTAACAGGGTTTTTTTTAAAGGAATAACCCGCTTAGCCTCTATTTTGAGGCTTGTCTGCAGGTGGGATAGAGGGAATATGGAAGGAGGTAGCGAAAAATAATTGAGAAAAAAAATCTGGGATTTTTTCTTGCAACTGGCGAAAATCGAACCACTGACACCAGTTTCACAGTTGGCTGTCTAACCAACTGCGCCACGGCGCCTGTCAAACGTTAAAATAAAATATTTCACCTATTTATTTTGTTCATTGCACATACATTTTACATTGAATTGTACGTAGGTTGTATGAAGAAATTTGTTTAATTGGCAAAAAATAGAACTTGGAGCTTGGACGTTTTCAGCACATAAAGATATCAAAGTATGCTATCGAAACCGGCATTAAACTCATTTATAGCATTTTGAGGGTAGGACGCTTCTTGCATAACTACGTGCAAATAAACTAACATGCAAAACCCACCATACACCTTCACCATAGTTGTTGCACAAAAACATAAAACCAACGTGGTGATTTGAAGCTACATGCTTTTAGTAGGTACTTGCATGCTATTTTGCAAGTTTAAAAAAAAAAAAGCGTTTTTATGATTGAACCAAATATTTGATTTTGACGGCCATTTTCAACGAGTTGTAAATAATTCACCATTAGAAAATGGAAATCAAGTTGGGGTAGAGGGGGATTCGAACCACGGACCTTTGAGCCCCGAGTCTGAGACACTAGCCACGGGACCACAATCCGATTCAAGTGTTAGTTTAATCGGTGTTCTAACGAAGAATTAGGTACGTTTCAAAACCGGTGGACATTGAAGAGTCGGCATGTGGTTATAAAAAAAATATTAAAAAACATTTCATAAAATGTTTGACAACAATGTTAAAGCTTTAAATATTAATAACACGTTTTAAAAAAATCATTTAAAAATAAAATCTTCAAATATTCATAACATAATTAAATTCTTTAAATTATTTCAATCGAAATTCGTAAATTTCAAATTTCCAATCAACATACTGATTAAAAATTCTCTGAAAATAATATTTTAACCCAAAATGATTGCTACTAATTACTCTTTTGAAGTAAGAATTTAATATTGCCATTGTTGTAATTGTATAGGACATCAAACAAATTGAATTTGGTTTTAAATTGAATCGAAAATTTATTATAACCTAACATCAAATTTTGTAAAATACCACCACAGACTGCTTTGTTTGCGGGATCAAATAGACAAAATGTCTTTGAATCGACTACTATTAAGAAGCTTTATAAGTATTCATTTACAGACTCAAAGAAAATTGATAAACACGTGAAGAAAATAACATAGTACCTTACTCCAAAATAAAAAGAACACATTATGAATTACAGTTAATAGCTTGACATTTTTTTTAAACTCAAAGAAAACGTAAAAGTTTCTTTAACCCTTCCGAGTCTAAAAGGGATCTCTAAGGTACTCCCAGGAGCATATTTTTTACATGACTTTTTTGTTTATCATTGTATTAATTTTTTTAATTGCGTAATCCTTTTCTATCTTATACTGATAGTGTTTAAATAATTAAAAAACATTTTACTTCTGAATTCTTTCAATAAAAATTCATATTAACATGCAGCAGTCTGCTATTGCCAACTGTTACATGCTAGAGAATTTGGCCGTTTGGGTTCCATATAATCGACTCTTCGGGTCTCGTTTTATAGGCCTCAGTTTTTGGTTCTTTGCGCTAAGGTTGATTCGGAAATTTATTTTTTCATATTTTTTTCATTATAAATTTTATTTAATAATAAAAATAATGTGATCTCACTGGGGTTACCTATGCCAAGGACACTAAACAATATACTTTTTTTTTAAAACATTTTTTCATTTGAGAATAAACAAAGAAGACTTAATAAATAGAGATAATTAAGAAAATGTTCAGACAGTTTTCAACGCTACGTATTTATGTTTATAATTAATTTATGTACAACATTGTTTGTTTGTACAAAATTGTTTGTTGATAAATTACCTGGTCCATGAAGAAGTATAGAAATTGAAAAAATAATATTTTCAGGCGTTGCCTAGTATGTAGGTGAAATAATTCAATTAGATGAATCTCACCCGCATAAATAAAGGTTTCAGCTCTTTAACTTCACAAACATCAACAGATGAAAGAATTGAAGGATTATAGATGTTCAAATATAGGCAGAATGGTGAATGTTACACAGTGTGTAAAGTGGCCACTTAAACCAGCCATTGACAGGTCATAAGCCCTGTAGATGCTTAGACTTCTATATTACCTTCTCTTGAATGTTCTTCGTCTCTGTTGTAAAATGTTAATTTATGTACATCAATATTATTTATATGACAAAACGCACAAAATTGCAAATCATCGAAGTATCAATTCCATTTGGGCCTTTCTTTGTATGTTACTTGGAGTAATCTATATGTAATAAATAATGATATATCAATTAAAATAATGCTACAAAAACCACACAAATATAAGAGAAATATTTTACACATATGTAAGAAGCAAGCGATTAAAATAAAAATAATAAGTAATTTAAAAAGACAACAGCCAGCTGTGGCTGACTTCTAACCGCTGGTACATTTGGCCCACAGGGCCTCATTTAGTTAACCTTAATAAATATGTCACCTTAGCCTTATTGAATCATTCCTATTGGCGTTAGTTGTATTAATACAAATATATATCATTAACATATTACAACAGAGATGAAAAACATTTTAAATAAGCCAATATAGATGTCTAGGCTACAGGGCTTATGACCTGTCGTTAGCTGGTTTAAGTGGCCACTTTACAAACTGTGTAACATTCACCATTCTGCCCATATTTGAACATCTATATTACTTTCAATTCTTTCATCTGTTGATGTTTGTGAAGTTAAAGGGCTGAAACCTTTATTTATGCGATAAAAAGCGAATCC
Source organism: Micrasema longulum (assembly GCF_059751315.1). Classification (NCBI taxonomy): domain Eukaryota; kingdom Metazoa; phylum Arthropoda; class Insecta; order Trichoptera; family Brachycentridae; genus Micrasema; species Micrasema longulum. The sequence goes on from NW_028277831.1 coordinate 428,059, forward strand.
TGTTTGTAAACACTCAAAAACAAACGTTTTTTAAACACAAAAAAACAGCATCCTTCCATTTATGTACTTGCATTATTGTCGAATGCAACCTTGGTGGGTCGATAAAAAAAAGATGTATGCTTCTATTTTTTTTTACAGACTAGATTGAAAGATTTAATATCTACAAACACGCGCAGCGCAAAGGTCTGCATTTCACTGAAAATCGGTTAAACCGTTTAGGAGGAGTTAAGTAACATCACACGTACAGAAGAATTATATATATAAATATATTATATGCGGCCTTAACCAATTATTAGCGTTAAATGTTATGGTTAAAGTTATATATTATACTTATTTATGCAATAAAATTATAAAATAAATTAATTTGATCAATTTACACACCATGTGAATTATTATTTATTTATTATATATACGGCCTAAGCCAATTTCAATAGTTTTATGAAGAAATATATGTTTAAGAAATAGAACAAAAAGAACATTAAACTTTGTAGCAAAGACAAACTACAGCAATAAATAATTGTAAACAAAAAATTCCAAAATACTTTCAACATTAAGACTTCATGCTAACCGATGTCAATTCATATTTATCCTACACTGTGTTCATGGTAAAGAGATCTACGAAAAGCCGGAAGTTATATCCCAACGAATTCCAAGTTGAAGAATTTAATAATCTTCATATTCTGGAAACGAGGGCATAAAAACTTCTTAAAATATTTGAAAAATAGTAGATTTTGACTTCAGGTGACACTGTTGAGAACATGCATTTATTTATTTATTTATACATCAACGGTTCAAAGAACTTTCTACAAAAAAATAAAAATTTACAGAAATAATCACAGCAGTGCACAATAATCATGCTTTGCAATCTGAGCAGCTGTCACCTTATATAGAAAACGGTGTTGGACAGACTCAATATGGTCAATATGAGCCCTTAATAATGGATACCAAATTGGAGAAGCATATTCTAGATGGGGCCGAACTAGTAAAGAGTTTTCATGGGTTTTTATGATAAAGCAAGATACGTCCTCATTATTTTGAATATAAGATAAATGTTATATATATTATTCGTGTATTAGAGAGGACTCATGTGCCATCATAGTCACGTAAGAGTTTAAATCAGAGTTTAAATCAAAAAAAAAAATTCAAAAATGTTGATTCACTCAAATAATTAAAAAAAACGTTTGAAAAGCAAATACCAATTTTAGGGGGAAATATGTTTGATGGTATATACCCGTAGTTTAAGACATGTCTATTATTTATTGATCAACTTCAAAGATGGTCGAACCGAGAGTCATTAAAACGGGCACTTCGGGCTGGTCGTATTTCATCCCTTTAGTTTTTCCTATTCGGGCCGCGATAGCTTTTAATTCCTAACCCTAACAGAGCCCGGGGGTGCGCCATACATACGTAAAACACCAATTTACAATGGCAAAACGTATCGCTACAAAACATTTTATGGGCCCTAAAAAATATCGATTTGCCGAATGCGATCTCGAAGTAATACAAACATAAAACTTTAATTATTTTTGTCAATCTCAAGACGGAAAAACGTGGACTCTTATTTTAAATACCAACCTTTTTAATGACAAACAAACTCATAAAATAGGTAAAAGTATGTACTTTAGCACCTATTTGAAAGTACAAAGTATATTTTTGAGTTATTTTATTTTAAATGGATTAAAACTCAATAATATCAATTGAAACGGCTTTAAACTAAGAAAATATATTTTCAGGTGATTATTTTTAAAAAAAAATATTATTAATGTTTAAAGCATTAACTTTGTGGTTAAACATTTTGCTAAACGTTTTCAAATATTTGTATAAATTACTTTTCTATGTCTACCGATTTTGAGACAAACCCGTCTCTTTGTTAGAACACGTATTAAACTAACATGCAAAACCATATTTACACCTCCACCAAAGTTTTTGAACAAAAATATGAAACCTACACAATTATTGCTTAATAATAAAGATTAAAATAGTTGATTAAATAATTCAGGGGTTTTCCAATTAAAATGCAATTATTGTCCTCCAGTTTACGCTGGGAGAACATCAAGAAATTAAGATATTCGTGTTAAAAAACATATGAGGTGTCTTCACAATAATGATTTCTCCGAATTCGCAAATCGCCCGATCAATTTTAATCATGACTTTTATAAAAACACCGAAATTAAAATCTTACATACAAATAGTAAAGGGTTAAGAGTAAACAATATGGAAATATGTCACATTAGGAAACCTGTAAAAAATAATGTTCCTTTGATCAATAAACAATTTTTTTTTTCAATAAAGCCCGTTATACGATGTTCCATTGTAATGATCACCCTAAACCATTAAAAATCACGCCCCTCCCTTCACCCCCTCCCTTTTTTCAACTATTTCTCAAACAACATGAAACATTTTCATAATATAATTTTTTTTTTTTTTTTTATTTATTGGGGATATCAACAGTAATACATGTAATACAAATATAACAAATAACATATACAGAGAATAAAACCAATGACAGATATCCACAGAAATACATTAAATACACGTACAATACATACTAGTGTGTTTGTGTGAGTGTAAGTGAGTGAGAGGGTGGGTGTGTGGGTGTTATATTGGAAAGAGGGTGTCAGGTATCGAAAATATAAATATATATAAAATATTAAGAAATAGAGATAAAATTTAATAAAATAAAATAAAACTTTATTATTGAAACTAAGTATAAGACAAAAAAGTATGTTTAAAGATGTTTAAAATCAGTGCATGTTTGTCCTAATCAGTGCATATGCTAATTAAAATGCATATCGTGACGGTTTTATTTTTTTATGCACTATGGTGAAGATGTACAGTGGGTTTTGCATGTTGGTTTAATTAGTGACCTGACGAAAAAACGGGTACGTCTCGAAACCGGTAGACATAGAAAAGTCGGTAAGCGGTTATATACAAATATTAAATAACAGTTTTTAATACTTTTAATCAGTAGCAAATTGGTTTGCATTTATAAATAAACCTATCTTTAAATACAGAGAAAACAAAAATTATACTTTTTCAGCCAAACCAAGCATCCCTATTCAATTTAAAAATAATAAACTGTTTTCTGTTTGCTGATAATGCTGTGCTTTTTGCTAGTCGCAAAGAAAACCTGCAACTCTTGGTAACAAATTTCTACGATGCATGCAAGAAAAGCGATTTGCTAATGAATGTTGATAAATAGAAAGTGATGGTTTTTGAAAGGGATGAAACTATAACTAAATGTGAGATTAGTGTGAACGGAGATATTCTGAATCAGGTAGAAGAATTTGTGTATCTGGGAAGTATATTTACTAGGGATGAAAAGACTGAGAAAGATATTGAAAGTAGGGTGAGTGCCGGGAACAGGGTGAACGGTGCACTGAAATCTATTTTGGCAAACGAATGTTTATCACAGGAGGCAAAACTACCAGTTTACAATGGAGTTCTAGTGCCAAATCCTATGTATGGGAGCCAAGTATGGGATTGGAACATTAATTATGAAAGTAGGTTAAATGCTGTCGAAATGCGATCCCTCAGGCTAATATGTGGTCAAACTATGTACGATAGATGCACAAATGTTGAAATCCGTACATTATGTAAGGCTGAGACAAGCATTATTGACCAAATCATAAAAGGAGTGCTGCGCTGATTTGGAAATGTAGAACAAATGGACAGCAAAAGAACCGCTAAGAATATTAACATTACGAATGTCGATTGTTGCAGAAAACGGGGAAGACCGAGAAAGACAAAGCACGATCAAGCCTATCAAATACTTGAAGATGGACATGTCAAGAGCAGGAATAATCGGCTCGCGTGCATGAGAAGATGTATGAATGTAGAGGAAGCAGAAAGGAAGGAAGTGGAAGAGGAAGGAAATTCAGCATGTCTGCAAAGGTTCGGACATACTCAAATCATCGTAGTTATATTATATAACAAGGTAAATCACAAAGTTGATGTTTCAGCTATTTTTTTAAAATATCAGAACCATCATCTTCCTTTCCACACCAAGTGGTGTATAGGGCACTGCTTTAGTAAATCAAATGCTGTTTCGTTCAATCTGAGTTTCATTAAAGGTGAAGTGATCAAACTTTAGCCTCAGGAGCCAGCCCTTAAAACCAATATTCAACGTCCACCCTGTCAGGAATTGAACCCAGGACCTCAAAAATGTTAGGTGCAGATGTCAAACATTACACTAAGAGGAGGACTCATTGCCACTTGATTGCCTTATTTAGAATTTCCATCTTAGAACAGCTATCAAGGTGTAGTGGTCAGCGCGTCTGCCTACCATGCAAAAGTTATCAACAGTTGACCTGAAACATTTATTTGAAAAGGTGTTTTTACAGTACAATGTTTCATATCTCACTGAACTAGCACTGGAAGCGTAAGTCTAATTATCTTACCGCATTGCCATCTGCACTATTAGGTATGCAAAGAGAACGAAGACAGCCATCGAGTCAAAAAGATTTGTCTAGAGTTCTGGTCTTATTTCACACACAGTACTTTGTTATCTATCCACTCGGACAGAGAAAATATTTATACCGTCGGGTTTTCGGAACACGTTGATAACCAACATTTTACTAGTTGTGAATTTGCACATTTAAATTTGAAACGTCATCCCAATTTTATCATTGTCACATAATTTTCATGGTCTTTTTATTTAATTTTATATTTCAATTTTAACTTTAGAATTTGAATTCTTAATTTTAACTTTTAATTTTAACTTTTAATTTAAACTTTGAATTGAAATTTTATTTAAACTTTTAATCTCTAGCTTTTACTTCAAACATTAACTTTTAATTTTACCTCTTAATTTATACTTATTCGTATGTATATCTACTACCTGCATCTAATAAATTATTGTTGGTTGTGAATTTTACTAAGAAACATAAATTTTTATGGAAGAAGCAGAGAGAGAGGGAAAGAAAGTAGAATTGGAGCTAAACAATGTTTTCTCCCTTTTATGTACTTTTTATTTATATATACGTTTTTATTTTTTTAGAAATTAAATATTTTTTCCCCTCTCCTTCTGAATTCATAATAAATTATGTAAAATCTGTAATTGGTCTTACTTTTTAAAATATTTTTTTTGTATCTTGTTCTTATAAAAATACTGTATAATTTTTTTTCTTCTTTCCAGTTGTGAAGAGACTTCATTTTTCGAAAAAAAATAATTCCCAAATAGTGTTTTAAACTAATAACCAAAAATGCATTTTTTTCCAATCTCCAAAAAATAAAACTTCACTTGTTCTTACAGTTAACTATCAAATATATATTTTTTCATTTCAGTTAATAATAGCTTTATTATATTTTATTATTAATGTTTTAAAGATCTTTAACTTTGACGAAATTAGTCTTTTTACACGTACTTTGATCTTTGAGTGACTTTTGAGATACAGAAAATTTCCTACTAAAAGTGATGTATGCTTCACTTTAAGAAATGAAAAACTTTTAACATCTGCGCATTCCACCGAGAGTCCTCAGGGAAATTATAGAGAGCTTTTTCTTTATCTGAACTATTTTCACACTCTTAAGACTGTCGGAAAAACATCTTAAGTTCCTTTAACATCTTCATATATTTAGGTCATCCGCATTGAGGTAATGCTTTTTAAGACCATTTTTATAATATTTTGAGTAATCACAGCAATATTCTGGATTGAAATTGAGGTAATAAATACTTGTTATAATAACAATTACAAAACAATCATCTGCTTAGTCAATATATTATGTCAACTTTCCCAGGAATCGAAACCAGGACCTCAAGCATAGTAAGCACACGCTCCAACCACTATAAAACGAAGCGTACCTAGATCCACTCGATTCGGGATTTTTACATCAATATTAACAACATGAGTAAGCGATTTTTAGTATTATTCAAATAAAATCGATAACCTACTTCCACTATTTATTAAAACAATTAGTAACGAGAAAATCTTTAAAAAGGCTATAAAAAATGGATAGTGGAACTACGAGTAGGTAGAAGTTAAATGGATTGTCTCATTTGCCCAAACCAATATTGAATCAACTGCTCCACAAGTGTATAGCTTATGTTAGGTTTTTGTTATTTTATTGTGCGTTTTGTAATTTAAATTGTATGGATGTACATATATACCTTGTTTTTGAAACTCTGAATATTTTGTAAATTATCTCTGTTTATTAAGTAAGTCTTCTTTGTTTATTCTCAAATGTAAAAACATTTAAAAAAAAAGTATATTGTTAAGTGTCCTCGGCACGGGTAACCCCAGTGAGGTCAGATTATTTTTATTATTAGTTATAGTTTGTAAGAGTAAAATATGAATAAATAAACAAAAATAAATAATGTTTTTTCAAAGATAACGTATTATATTTATTTTCAAATTACTTATCTTAGTCGAATCAGATAACAAAGAACATACATTTATATTGTATTTTATGATAATGGAATTAGGTATATAGCTATTCTCACTTTTATCAAAATAACGTTAATTCCTTAGAAGTAACGTTCCCGGTTTACGCAGTACCTTTGTTATTTAGTTTACAGGGTGGACTACAGCGTAAACACATTAGGGGTTGTATTATTCTGGGGGTTGAAACAAAAGAAAGATACTTGTTTCCGCACCATAACGTTATTTCCGGTTTCTGTCATGGCAAATTTATTCTATCATCGGAAGCCATTTTTCCTTTACTGATTCCTCATTTATAACATCCCAAAAGCATTTTTATTAAGTGAGGTGTCAGTCTTTAAAGTATGTCTTATAAATCATTTATTTTTAGACTTGCGAATAGCTTACTATTTGGTAAAATGTTATTTTATATTATATGCAAACACTTTTCTACATATTATCTACAAAGTACAATGAACCTGTATCACACGTTTCGATAATTTATCTAGAATCGCTATTGCGATGGTATTACATGTAATTGCATTCTTCTTGGTGTGATTTCAAACAAATAAGTATCTTAAGTAGACTGGAATTTGAAATCTTACAATGTTTGTATGATTATGTAATCTAGATTCTTAAAAAGAAAAACATTGGTATTGTTAGTTTTCTTACTTTGAAAAGGTTTATAGAATATTTTTTTGAATATTTTATTTTATATTAAAGGCCAGTTGCACAATTTAAAATTAAGTCAAAAGTTAAATGATTGCTGCGTTTTGGTCAAAGTGTGCACAATGAGTTGTTTTAACAATGCTTTGAGCATGTCCAAATGTTTGCAGATAGGCTGGATTTCCTTCCTCGGGAGTTATTAAGATTTAAATTTGAACAACAAAACATTTCTGAGAAGGTAATATGGAAGTTAAGGCATTTACTGGGCTGATGACCTGTCATTGGCTGATTTAAATGGCCACTTTAGACGCTGTGTAACATTCATTATCTTGCATATCTTTAAACATCTTCATTTCCTCTACTGTTTCATTTGTTGACTTTAGTGAAGTAAAAGAGCTGAAACTTTAATGAATAAAATCATGTCATAAGCCATGTAAATGCCTAAATTTCTGTATCCCCTTCTCAAAAATGTTTACTCTTTTTTGCAACAAATTTTGATTGAGTTGTTGAAGTAAATTTTTTCATGTGCCCCATTTTGTCTATTTGTTGCAACTCGACCTAAGACACAAAGTTTATTTGTTTATATTTTGACGTCTTTTTTTTAACATTTGTGTATTTTTCATTTTTTCGTATTATTTTTTTCTCTTCTTTATGATTCTAGTAACTTGCATGCTGTGGACAGTTAAAAATGGTTATTCTCTTTTTTTTTAAATTAAATATTTTCCTTCTTATTACATAAACGGGAATCAAGTTGTGGAAGAGTGGGGATCGAACCATTTACCTCTGATCCGTGACTCGATTCAAATTTTCTATTGTGAATTTGTTTGTGTCTCCACGAGTGTTACAAATAATTAATTTGCAACTGTTCAAAAATATATTATAAACGCACATATTATTAACGCTTTTTATTCATTACATAATTACATATAAATAATTTAATTAAATATATTTTAATTGGCACTCTTAACACCAATTGAGCATAATTGTTTATCGATTAAAATGGTCTGCATTGCCAAGTGGTAAGCATAACCAACGTTATCAAAGCGGAATCTCAACGTTAATTAAATTACAAAATTAATTTAAATTGCAATCAATGTTTAATTTGGTTTTCAATCATCTTAACCAATAAAATAACGATGTCTTATTATAGAATCATTGATTCCCTTTACTTCACCTAAAAATGGTTATGTCAGTTTGTCAGTACCATTTTTTGGTTCACAGTGGTTCATGAGGCACTAATTCCAGATGAACTAGCTGACAGGCGTCTCACGCTTAGATCAGCTACGTCTACGGCGAGAGAAAAAGTTATTATACCTCTACGCAAACAGAGCACTAAATTTAGTGAACGCGTATTTGCGGTCGCAGGCCCTATGGCATGGAATGCTCTCCCAGCAGAGGTGCGGGGCTTTGAAAGTGAAGTGATGTTTCGGAAAAAACTTAAAACCCACTTGTTCTCTAAATCATTTGAATCAATCCGTAGCATGTGACAGCAAAATAAATTGTTTGAATTAAATTACAAAATTAAAAGCTTCAATTAAATTAATTTAACAATAGAATCACTATGTAATACATACACCCTTGAGGTATTTTATTGCGAAAATGGCGCTTTATAAGCTATCCATAATAAAAACAAAAATAATCACAATAATATATTTATTTATTTGACAATTGTAGTCTGCATTACATAACGGGCTGATTAATTTTCTCCCAAGTGGTCATTAACGTCGGGAGGACCCGACATACTACGTGAAGAAGGATCTCAGTGAAGAATACATCTCAATTAATCCACATAATGTATCATTAAATATTCTTAACCTACATTACTCTTGTTAATTTTAAATTTATTTCAACAGAGAGGGAAAACCTATTTGAGAAGGGAATATGAAAGTCTAGGCATTTACAGGGCTTATGACATGTCATTGGCTGGTTTAATTGGCCACTTTACACACTGTATAACATTCACCATTCTGACAACATTTGAACATCCACATTTCCTCAACTCTTCCATCTGTTGACTTTTGTGAAGTAAAAGAGCTGAAACCTTTATCACGTGGATGAGATTCATCCGGCTGAACCAAATCACCTACTAGGCAACGCCTGAAAACAATTTTCCAATTTTTATACTTCTTTTTTTACCAGGTAGTAATTCAACAATGGTTGAGTTTGTCCTTTCTGTTGAAATAAATTTAAATATGAACAACTCCCTAGGGAAGAAATCCAGCCAGTCTGCAAGCATTTGGACATACTCAAACATTCTTGTTAATTTTAATTAACTAATGTTAATCGGAATAAGCTTCCAACGCATTATATTTTGACAACCTCAAAGTTGATGCTTTAAATTTAAATAATATATTTTTATTTATTTATCAAATATTTTTTTTGCTTACCTGAGTAATTCTCCCAAAACCAAACCAATCTCCTTAAAGTATTCATTTCAATAAAAGAAACAATCTACCAAATAATAATAATCGTTCGAGGATCTTATCAAACTTCAAAGTAAAGTTTCGTCTGTTGTTTTATCAAAAATGGTAGCCTTGGTGTCCGGAGCAAATCGCTTGATCTGTAATGGCTTTAATGATCTTTCTTATTATAGGGGTGATATTCTACCCCGTATTGCGCCATCAACTGGTGAATAAAACCTTCTTATACTAAATAATAAATTACCTTCCATCTCATAGATTAATAATACCCTTAATTGTTTACGTTCGCGTCTCCGATTCGATAAAAGTTAACTGCTTGTAGTAAAATGGTTTTATGGCGTTCATTCATTAAGCGACTATCGTTATGAGAAACTAAAGTCAAACTGAAATCTTTTGCAAAAATTACCTTGCACAATTAAGCAGTTAAATAACGAAGCTGTTTTCAGTCTTCATTTTCTAATTGCCATAATATACACCTACTAATAATATTTTATTTCACTTTCTTTAAATATTTCATTCACATGAATTTTTTTTAACTCTACGTGTATTTTCTATCTGTTCTGTTTTTTATATTCTTTACTCTTACCCATTAAAAAAAAAAAACTGTATGTCACATTTAATTTTTATTTTATATGTTTTTAAAAATATATTTTGATATGCATCTACACCATAGATTTCATAACGTATTCTAGTTTCAGTATACTCACGCACAGACTATGCCTATGTGAGGACTTTTTGTTTTCATGTAAAGTGATATATTATGTTATAAAAAATGTACCAAATGTAAATGTTAAAATTGTTAACAAAAATATAAAAAAATAAAATAATAAAGTCTGCGCACAATCCGTTTCTGCATCGCCTGTCCAGGACTTGTCTTTTATTTTTTGTTTAGTTTACACTTATTTATTATATTGTACACAAGAAATACGTATTTTTTTATTTTTTTTCATATTTGCGTCTCTATGGTTTACTTAAACCATTTTTTATGAGTCGTACATAGCTGTGTTAGAAAAAAAGAAACAAGTTATAATACAGCGAGATTCAGACCTAGAACTTCTAGATCAGGAGTCCGCTACACTACCCACGGGACCACGACCATCTCAATTATCCAAATGTTAAAGTAGGTATATAAAATGTTTAACATAAATATTATAATATTTAAATAAAAAACAATGATCACCCGTTTTACGAAATAATCGCTCGTACTGTCTTTTAAGGGCGTGTTTTGAAACTCGCTAACTTAAATATTTTACGGCGAAACTTTTTATTCAGGGCATGTTGTTCAATTAACCGGAATAAAAAATAAAAAATGCAATCTAATTAATTTTTCATCTAATAATTTCGATCATCCATGCCTTGCTGTGTGTTTGACAGCGCTAAGCATTTGGAAGTACCTCTTTTGCGCGTAATTTTTCCAAACCTGTGTAATTTTATGTAAAAAATAAGGCTTTGGGAACGAAATGCTCCCTTACCGAAACATTATGCAGATTGGCCGATTGCGTGAAAACATTTTGCGTGTAATATTTTATTGAAAGTATAGCGATCGAAACAATTTATGAATTATTCATGGAACGGCTTCAAAACGTGAAGCCTTATTACCCAGTTGGCGGTTTTTTCTTTTGTGAAAGAACATACGTCACATAAAATATTTCGATTTGTTTTAAATAGTTTCTGAATACACCCGTACAATGTGGTTTTTAAAAAAATAATAATTAGAATTAAAGCCACGTTTACATTGGCAATTCGTGAAAGGGAAAATTTAAGTTTTCAAGCTTTACAGCTTCGCAGAGTGAGACGACTTCAATTTCATAGCAAATCGACCTAGATTATTATACGACTGATTTGTTTTTTTTTTTAATTTTGAAAAACACATATTGAAAACGACAAAGAAATAAAGCAAGATTTTCCTTGTATTGTAGTATACGAGTAATTGCTATGATTTGTTAATTTGAAAATCCCACCAAAACTTCGAAATTGTACAGCTCGGCCCAGAACGTTACGAATTTAGGTAAGCGAGTGTTTTTGACATTTAAAAGTTGTACACCCCGTACAAATTATTAGTACTCGCTAAACGTAAAAACACGGAAAACGTCAAAAAACATGGCAACCCCGGAAACTGGAAATCTGTTGCTGGTTATCAAAATATAATATATATATATTTTTTTTAATATGTAATGTATTATCGCCGCTATGATTTTTTTAAGTTTTGCAATTTTGAAATAACTCCGCCTGCGACGTCATAAATTATCTACAATGAATTCTTCTGATTGTCGAATTAGTATCATAAATAGTACACTTCCTGCAACTAATGATCTTAATATTTTTCATGTATTTTTTGTATGTTTAGTGAAAGAAAAATTATGAATATTCAAAGCATTTACTTTGTTGTCAAACATTTAACTAAATGTTTTTAAATATTTATATAAAACAACTAACTATATTGACCTAAAAATATTTTCATTACGTACTCAGTAATTGTAGCGGTTGTTTATTAAAATTAATAGGCGGCCTCCGTGGAATAGTGGTTAAGACGCTTGACTCACACACGAAAGGTTCCGGATTCGATTTGCGGTGAGAATACAAAAATTAAATGTGATTTTTCTCAAGCCTGAGTTTTCTGTTATGTAATTCACTACTGTGATTGGGCCGTCTGGCCTGTTGTGGTACAAAAATAAAACAAATTAACAAATATTTACAATTTTAACTGTGAAATAATCGGCCAACAAACTATGGACCTGTATGTATTTATTTGGTGATACCTAAATTGCTTTGTATAAATTGAGTATTCACTTGTGCAGTAATTATGTTTTTATTTGTAAAATTACAACATAACATAAATATGTTTAATCTCTATTATGTAAAAGCCTATTGCGTGTTAATAAATGAATAAAAAAAATATCAATACTTACTGGAACATAAATAATGTATTTTTTGAAACTATTTGTTTTAAAATTATTTTGTTTTTTAATTTTTTTTATAAACAATCTGTAATATTGTGTGAACAAAGCGGCCATAGAATTATAATATATTAATTGTTTATTTTGAACAGGGTGTTAAATTATTTTCAAAGCTAATGAAATGTTACCACATTGAATACCTTGAATTTACAACAAATTTCTAGATTATTAATCCTTCCCACAAAGACGCCATGATCAAATAATAAGATTTTGTATATTTTCGCGGCTTAGCTGAAACAAGGCACCGTATGAAAATGTAACCAAATAAATGATAATGTATTTGAATAAATTATTAAAAAAGACACTCCGCACGTATATTGACCATGCAAATCTATTTAATCACGTGATTTGTGAACATAAGAATCATATTCTTATAGTTTTCAAAATATATTACTGTTTTGAGACTAAACTTGCAAATATGACGAAAAAAGATAAAAAATATATTTAAGTCAAGAACAAAATAATTTCACTAAAATTTTTTCTCCATTGGTCTAGGACAGTGGTTGACAAACTGCGGCTTGCGAGCCACGTGTGGCTCTTTAGCCACTAGAGTGCGGCTCACACAGCGCACACTTCTAGTTCTCTTGCTACTTGGATAAATGAGAATATTACAAATGCTTTTATTAAATGCATGGAATAGCATCATATTGAACTAGATTGAATTGTTTTAATTTCAAAATATGATGCTAAAAATATGACCGATGTAAAAAAGGTTTTGTTTGTATTTTCCAGGCAATAATTTGTTATGAGATACTTGTTTTCAATGTGGTGGATTTGGTGGTCAATATTGTATAAAATACATAATTGTCTTAAAAGCACTTTATCGCCAATTTTAAAATTTTTTACTTGAAATAGACAGTAAACACGGAGATTTCCGCTGAATTTTAAGGTAAGAAAACAGTTTTATGCAGAAAAAATTTGGTTCTAAGATTTTTTATTTTATTTAAAATAAAATAAAAATATAAAAACTTACACCATACTATGAAGAGAGGTGAGGAGATGAGAAAAAAAGAAAAAGGAGTAAGGAACAAAGTAAATATTTAGATAGTGACATTTCAATCTTGACTTAAATGTAAATAAAGAAGGGGTCTCTAACGTAAGTGGGTAGATTATTTTACAATCGAGGAGCTACTACTGTGAAAGAGGAGGCAAAAAAATTACAGCGATGAAAGGGTTTTTAAAGAGTTTTCTCGTTACTAAAACAAAGAGATAGTCCGTGTTGTGATAGAGATTGTAAACAGGTGAAGTGGGATTATTTAAAATATTGTCAAGAAGTTATGGAATATGAATGTTTCTTCTATGCTAGATACTGAATCAGTGTAGTTGCATGCGATATTTGGTTATGTGGTCGAATTTGTGAAGATCAAAGATATAACATGTAAATCCGTAGCACGTGACAACAAAATAAATTATTTTAATTAAATTACAAACTTAAAAGCTTCAATTAAATTAACTTAACAATAGAATCACCATGTAAAGCGCCCTTGAGGTATTTTATTACGAAAATGGCGCTGTATAAGTTATCCATAATAAATAAATAAACATTCTGCAATCAAACTTTCTAAATTCTAACTTATCGAACAATTCAGAGTTAGCATCTGGATAACATACGTTTGCATAATCAAGGAATGGAAGAAATAAGCTATGGACTAATGTTTGCTTCACATTAATTGGCAAAAAATTCTGTAATCTTTTAAGTGAGTGCCAACTACTATAAAGTTTACGACTAACTTCGTTAACCCGATGGTGCCACCCAAAATGCTCATGAATGATAAAACTTTAGTTTTTGACTGAAGTCATGAATGCGATTTCTGTACCATCTATTTTGAAAAGAGGAAGTGTGGATTTAATTGTTGTTCTGCTGATCTTTGGCTCTTTAGACTTATAAGTTTGCCGACCACTGGTTTAGGTGTTACAGTGGGTGTTATAGTTTCATAAGTTTCAAAATGAATTAATTGGTTTAATGTTTTTATGCAACTACTCGGGAAGCTAATATATTTAGTGAGATGCGTTTTTTTGTAATATATTTAATCACGTAAGCGCAATTAGTAACCTGACGAAGAGACGGGTACGACTTTCAACCGGTAGACATAGAAAAGAAGGTACGTTGTTATTTACAATTATATCCTTTTATTTGACAAGGGATTGTTTTTTGTGTTTGTTTTTTATAATATCTGGCAGTGAAATATTTTACCAACCTTAATACAAAATGTACCTGAGACTTTCCACGAGTCATCCCGAAAACGTTTTCATTCCTGTTATTTTTCTCTTTTTGTTTTTGCACTCATTCTTCTTCTGTCACAGCAATTTCTTATTCCATTCACAATTTGCACTCCGTTTTTGGTGGTTTTGTTATACTTGTTCTGTTGTTTTTTGAGGTAAAAACACAACTTACCTCATTTTCGTGTCACTTACAGACCGACGTGGTATTTTAGAAACATAAAATGTTTGTTTTAATGAAAGGGAGAATTAAAATATTTATTATTTTAATATTCTCTGTGTCAAGTGAATAAAGAATACGTTTCTGCCCGTGAAATACAGAAAAACAAAAACCAGATTTAATTCGATTCAAGATTGAAACTACCAGTTGGAAATTCTGGAAAAAATACATTCAATGAAGATAAATCCCCTTAACGGTTAACTAATGAGAACTTGCCTATCATGCTTCCTTAGAAACATTTTCCTGGTTCGATTTTCACTACGGTACAAATGAGTCCAGGTGTAAAATAACTCATATATCTCTTGTCGGTACATATTTGAACATTTCTGAATAGTTTTGGCTACTTAAAAGTAATTAGTCCCAAAAAGAATTCCTTGCGATCAGTTTTGGGTAGAACTGTCACCGTTTGGTCACGTAAAATAACTACTCTTTTACAAACTTTAATATTATAATAACAAGAGGAAGTTGAACAAGTTTCCTGGATGAACAAATTGAGTTCTCCAAAACGAATGCCATTTTCAGGAGCGGTACACAAGTCTGGATTTTGTCTAAGGGAAGAGACCATTGCAAGAGACTACTGCGAGATATTGCAAAGATTTATATACTACGAGCGTGTTGTCTAGATGCCCTTTGAAATACATGTATGTTTATGTAATAACATTAATTTTGTATTTTTTTGCTATTATTTAATTATGTACGTGCTTCCAGTTTTCGTTATGTTGTATCCCAACTCAACACAGGGCCCTTGGCCTCATAAAGTATGATATACGTTATTATTGTATATTTTGTAATATGTATGTATTTGTATGAATGAATAAATAAATAATAAAAGTGACTTCTATGTTTTTAAAAATATTTTTGTGTTTTCATTATTATAAAGATTTTTACATTTATTTGTGCAAATATATTGTATTGGAAAAACAACAATTTTCTATATTGCAATCCCCTGATGGTACAAATTTGTTTTTTTTTTTTTTAATACAAAAAATTTAAAAACAAATAGGAAAACACATACCTTCAGGTTTTGATGCTATAAATATCACTATTGAAAAATAAAAAATCAAAACCTAGACTTAATCTATATTTAGGGAGCAAAATAATAAGGTCAACACAAAATATATATTTAAAAAAAAAAAAATCTACGGCAATAAAGAGTATTTTATGGTTCCCAGAAAGACAACTAAAATATAAGATTGATTACCCTGTCTAAGTTACAAATTAATGATTGAAATACGTTTCTATTAGTGTAAAAGCAGTGAACAATGAAATGATGATGATTTACATTTTTGTCTTAAATATGATCTTACAATCAACAGAAATTAGAACACATGCACCAAGAAAGTGTCTAAATTTTGTAAATTCTCTACACTTGAATTTATTTATCATTTGTTTTATAACCTTATGTTTAAATACACAGGGTACGCAGTGCCTTTTACTAAATAATGAATACATAGTGTAAAAATAAACACTTCAAGTAACATGCAGTAGATAAACTTAAAAAAACATTAAAAGTTTATACATACATATTAACATAGAGTAGTTTTATACAATGAACACGCTTACATATTGTGCAAAAAAAATCATTAAAAGCCATATGATATTTTTTTTTATAGATGCATTGATCAAAAAAAAAATACAAAATACAAAGTAAAAAGGATTTTTTTTTTGTAATGTTAAAAATAATAATCTTTTTTTTTTTTTTTTATTACATGGCTTCACTATTATGAAAATATTTTTACTTATAAGACTTATATATATTCAAAATCAAAAGACATGAAAATAAACTGAATACGAAAATTTTAATGTAATTTTATCAAATTATGGATTTGCATCCGTCTGCCTGTGAGGTACAGATATATTTCTTGTTATTTTTATTTCTTTAATGTTAGTAAATATTAGTATATAACCAAATAATACCTTGCTTAGTCTACCGGTTTCGAGACAAACCTCTCTTTTCTTCAGGACACTCACTGCTCCAACATGCAAATACTAAAATACACCTCCATCACCATCACCGTTGTATATATTTACATACATATAATAAGAATAAAGAAGTTGAAATTCAAAATTTAAATAATTAGAAAAGACTTAAATAAAATAACATGGAAATTATTCACATAAAAAGAAAAGAAAAGACTTAAAAAATGATATTCCCTTAATAAATAATAAAATTGGTTTTCAGTGCAGCCCTCTTTTTAAAATAAAAAATAACTTTTAGAATAACCCCACCTCAACCCAGCCTCCCTCTTAACTCCCTAACTTATTCTTAATTATGAGATAAAATGTTTTTTAACTTAGCTAAGTGCATGTTTAGACATGGTGGTGTTCGCATCTCTATAAATCTCCATGTGATTTATGTATTTTTGGAAATACTATATATATATATATATATTTATGATGCTCCCACTTACACACATCTGAACACTTACTCCACACTAATATACATAAACACACATCTACACTTACTTTTATACAAATACACATAAACACACCCTTTGTTGTAACATACTTCAATAATATGTATGATTCTAATTAAGAAACTTTTCTGGTCTGTCTTTAAACCGTATTTTTTTTAAATGTTAATCTTTCATTGTCGACTGTTTGTTTCTTTAAAATAAATAAATATATACTAGATGGTGAAGGTGCAGGTGTATTTTAGTATTTGCATGTTGACATAGTGAGTGTCCTGACGAAGAGACGAGTACGTCTTGAAACCGGTAGACGAAACAAGTCGGTAAGTGGTTATATACTAATATTTTGTTTTTTTGTTAATGCTTTAAGCATAAATAATAATTTCTTTTTCTTTTTATACCCATGTTTAATACTGTTTGTTTCATTTTTGTATATTTAACTCATTTTATTGTTACATTTTATATTATAAAAAGCAATGAGTAGTTAATTAAATAATACAAAAATTAAAAATGAAAAAACATAAAAATATCAAAATATATAGGTAGGTTATTATAGTTAAATTATGTTATTTTCATGTGAATAATATTTGTGTTGTTTTTTAGTTTTTAAAAGTTTTTATTGATATTTCAGTAAATACACATAGCAAAAAAAATACAGCATAATTTAGAATGGTGATTTACTAGTAAAAAATTACACTTAAATATTTAAATTTACGGATGAAAGCCTTAAAATTGAGTCTTGTTTCAGATCTTCTGAATATTTATGAAAATTACAGGTCACTTTTGCCATTTGACTACCGAATCAAGTTGTTATAGCCTAGATGTAAGAATAATAATTTTAATGAAGGGTTGGTACAGGTAAATCTCTTCTAACAAACCATAATAAGTAGTGGGGTTTTTGTATTTACTCTTTATGTTACTTGTTTAGTATCATTATCTCATAATCTTTATTATGAACGAATATACATTTAATAAAATAAAATAAAAAATTATAAAAAAAAGTACTTCTGTGAATATTATTTATGAATACAAGTCTATTATGTCAGAGATCTATCTAGTTATATTTTGGTGATTTTTCAACAAAGAAAAATCGAAATTCCTTCTATGGCAGCCTTAGATATTCAATTTCGATTTTCCGTAGCCCGAAAGCCTTCTCCGATCCACAAGGACCTCCGAGGCAACATGTCCTAATGCATCGTAAATATTTGATTCGTGAACCAACCACACACCTGAGCAAGATGTAACCCAGAGTTGAACTCCCCCCTCGTCATTATTCCGAATGTCTCAGACAAGCACAGAACTAGGAGCTGTAATTAATCAATAATGTATAGATAAACATTCTGGTATTATATTATATTGAGTGCATTTCACCTGACAATCAATTATATAAAAAAAATTGTATCGTGATTTTTAAAAACTTAATTTTAAAAAAAACCAGCTATTTATGTGCCTATGGACTTGATAGTTTTATATTGTCTTTCAAAAGAAAAACCACAGATATTTAAACTCATTCAACTGTCATAATTCAAAAAAATGTTTTTAATAAGAAGACTTCGAGAAATAAATTTTCAGACAGGAATATTTTACTTTTATTATTATTAAACAAATTTTAATTATATTAATATTTAAGGCATTGAATTTGTAGCCAAACATTGAAATAATTGTGAGCAATTTAATGACTTTTGTTTATGTACGTGTTTTGAGACATATTTTTTATTAGGAAACACAAAAATCTATTGTAGGTTTAATCCATAATTCAAATAAATTACTTGAGAATTGTAACTTAGGTAAACAAAAACATATGTTAACGGCCCTCTTGAAAAGTTGATGTTTTTTTTTCCGAATTTCCGAATTTCCGAAAATTTCAAATTTCTGCTTTATAATTAAACCTGTACGTACGTACCTACATAATTATTTTAACATGTTTTTATTTTTGATTAAATTTTACTTATTTTGATTTAGTTTCTCAAATTATTTTTAAAAAAAACAAGGAAAATGTGAGAAATAAATTGTCCTGGTCGCTTTCCAGACACAATTATTTTATTTCAATATTTTGAGTTGGTTCAAATGTTAGTAGGCAAAAGACTGGCTTTTACCCCTTTGGGACTCATTAAGATTGACAAATTACAACAGGGATGGAAAACGTTTTAAAGAAGGGAGTATGGCTGCCTGGGCATTAACAGGGCTTCTGACCTGTCGTTGGCTGATCTAAGTGGAAACTTTACATTTTGTGTAACCTTTACCATTTTGCCTATAATTGAATTTCCATATTTCTTCAATTCTTCCATCTGCTGGTTTTAATGAAGTTGAAGAGCTAAAAGCTGTTTATCAAAAGCTGAATTTGTTTGCTTGAATGCATTTGGCGAGTTGTGCACTTCGCCTCTGGCAAGTGGAACCCTTTAGGAATCGGTCGCTGAGTGTGACACACAAAACGCTTAGAGATTAGAGAGGGTGGCTCGACACACATTCTACGAGACCACAAGTGGGTACGCTACTGCCCGACCTTCCTGCCAAATGGCTATCTCTGAGCACCCAATTACAGAGCATATTTTCAACTTCACGCCGACTCTGAAAATGCAAAACAACTAAAAATTTATAACATTTTTCTATCAATAATGTTTTGATTGTGTCTAAATGTTTGTGGACAGGTTAAATTTCCTCCTGAGGGATTTATTTTAATCAAAATTAGTTTCAAAGAGACGGAAAATATTTTTGAAAAGGGAATTTATTTTTTTTATTTTTATTTTCTTTATTTTCTTTTATTCAGGAAACATACAGTACAGTTACATAGTTTAATATTTTACACAATTGGACTTAATTCTAATGGACCAGTGAAGTTTCCATATTAAAAAGCAATTAAATCTAATGTTAATTATGAAAGTATAAAAAAGAGAAGGAAAAAGAAAACATAAATGAAAGTTGTTTAAAAATTTAAATTTAAGTGAAAAAAAGCTATTTTAAAGTTTTTAGTTTGTAGTGAGTATTTACAAATGGAAATAATATTAAAAATGAAGAAAATTTGTAAGAGTAGTTAAGAATTAAGAATGGAAATAAAGAATGAAAAACATGCTCAGATGTAAAAATAAAATAAAATAGTAATAACATTTTTTTAAAAAAAGGAAAAAAATAAACACATGTTTATTTTAAGGGATTCAAAGAAACGATGAGAAGAATCTTTAAGTGAAATATAAGAGAGTAAATTTAAATTTAGGTCAATTTAAAAAACATCTTCAAAATTTATGACACAATATGGAAGTCTTGTCATTAAGCTATCATTGGCTGGTTTAAATGACCACTTTACACATTGTGTAACATCATTAACCATTTTACTAAATGTGAATGTTGAAACATAGGCATAAAATATATTTTAAAAATATCTTCTTTGTTGAAAATTATTTTGATCTAGATAACCCCTAGGGCGAAAATCCAGTATACTGCAAACATTCGGACATACTCAAAATAAGAAATATTTTACGTAAAATTGCTTCCGTTCGGTATCTAGATGTAGGTATTTAAAAGAGTTTATGCAAAAATTATACAAGGTAAGCTTCGCGAGGTTAGGGTTTTTAGATAACCATATATTTCAACTCTTGCCGTTTCATATAAACTAATTTCAATTGTTTGAATCGATAACAATAAATGCTAATACCTACTGGCCGTATTATTTTGACCGTTCTTGACCGCAAATGGTTAGCAATAAAACAAATTTGTACTGGTATGCATGCCGCATACGAAAAATAAAAATATTTTTCTATTAAAGTCACATTTAGGTCAATTTTCTTGACCTGATGATAAAATATATTTTCTTTGTGTGAAACGGACGGTAAATATGAATATTTATTCAAATTTTATTCTGCAAATGTTTCCAGATAATAGCTACAAAAAAGGTATTTTGTTTGTTATATTTTCAAATAATAATAGATTTCAACTTTTGTGTGGCTGTGATGTCGCACTAGTCTACATACGATACAAGACTTGCAATATCTCTCTAATTTTTTTAAATAATGAAGTTGTACTTTTTGTGATCATCAAATGGACATTTTTACACCGGATTTGGAAAGTAAAATTTGTATAACTATGCTGGATTTTAATACAACAAATATTTGTCCTTGCTACGCAAATAATGACTGTGAATTTAATACTTAATTATGTGGCCGGTGTTTGTGAGAAAAGGGTTTCAGTCGATCATTTACAGTGATGGGAGATGCACGCACGCATATAGGATGACATGAGTTTTTTTTTTTTTTTAATGTATTCTTCTATAACAGGGTTTAATTACATATTTATTTTTGAAACTATGGAAAATGGATAATTAAACAATATGTCTCGATATCAAACCAAGTCATCGAAAGGGTCAAGAGTTTCGAATACCTGGGAGTATATTTTTAGGAAAATGGCAGCTTTCAAAAATAACTGGGAGTGCGGCTAAGAATAGCCGGCGTAACATTCAACAGTATGAAGGTAGTATGGAGATTGGATATTTACTCAGTGAAAACCAAATTTCGCCCAAATAACGCCTGCATAACACCTTTTTTCCTCTACGGATGGGAATCGTGGCAGATCACTAGGGCCCAAAGCAGAAAAATTATGAGTTTTGAGAACATGTATCTCCGAAGAATCTTGGCTGTGCGGTGATTTAACTTTGAAAGGAATGAAATAATAAGAAAACGGACGCAGCAAACTCCGGTGACAACTGTCAGCAAGCGAAGGCAATATGATTGGTTTGACCATATGCTGCAAATGCCTCCTGAGAGCCTTAGCCACGCTTGCTTACTTTACAAAGCATCAGGTTCTCGACGTCCTGAACATCCACTCCTGACTGTTTGTCGGCAGTTCATGTCAGGATGATGTCTCGAGGTCCTTTTTAAATATCCGAACTTAAGAATATTCCGTCTTTTGCATGTAGCAACACGATGTCACATCACCGCTCGCAAATAAATTATTTACCACTCAGTGTGTAAAGTGGCCACTTAAACCAGCCAATGACAGGTCATAAGCCCTGTAAATGCCTAGACTTCCATATTCCCTTCTCGAAAACTTTTTCCCTCTCTGTTGAAATAAATTTAAATACGAACAACTCCCTAGGGAGGAAATCCAACCAGTCTGCAAGCATTTGGACATAATCAAACATTGTTGAATTACTACCTGGTAAAAGAAGAAGTATAAAAAATGGAAAATTGTTTCCAGGCGTTGCCTAGTAGGTGATTTGGTTCAGCCGGATGAATCTCACCCACATGATAAAGGTTTCAGCTCTTTACGTCACAAAAGTCAACAGATGGAAGAGTTGAAGAAATGTGGATGTTCAAACATGGGCAGAATGGTGAATGTTACACAGTGTGTAAAGTGGCCATTTAAACCAGCCAATGACAGGTCATAAGCCCTGTAAATGCCTAGACTTCCATATTCCCTTCTCGAAAACTTTTTCCCTCTCTGTTGAAATAAATTGAAATACGAACAACTCCCTAGGGAGGAAATCCAGCCAGTCTGCAAGCATTTGGACATAATCAAACATTGTTGATAAATTACCTGGTCCATGAAGAAGTATAGAAATTGAAAAAATAATATTTTCAGGCGTTGCCTAGTATGTAAGTGAAATAATTCAATTAGATGAATCTCACCCGCATAAATAAAAGTTTCAGCTCTTTAACTTCACAAACATCAACAGATGAAAGAATTGAAGGAATATAGATGTTCAAATATGAGCAGAATGGTGAATGTTACACAGTGTGTAAAGTGGCCACTTAAACCAGCCATTGACAGGTCATAAGCCCTGTAGATGCCTAGACTTCTATATTACCTTCTCTTAAATGTTCTTCATCTCTGTTGTAATATGTTAATTAGATTCTTGTTTGAAGTATAAAAAAAACCAAATGTTTTCAATGTTTATCATTTGTCAAAGTCAAGAACATTTCAACTGTTGTGTAGATTCGATTATTAACTATTTTCACAAAAGTGCTATTATCTCAGTTTCACTTTTTCATGGCTGGCTGCTTTCTGCATAACTACGTTCAAATATTGTTCTAGTGTTCTCTTTCTGAGCACTGAAAATCAACATACTGTCATTCAGAAAGCTCAGAATGAGAAATAAGGACAGTATTGAGATGTGGCAGATATATATATATATATAAAAATTCAACAGTTTGATGTTAACGCTACTGAACATGCTTTTGGTAAAGCAAAGAGTCATTTTAAATACATAAGTGTTAATATTTCAACTAAAAAATAAATTATTGCCCGAACACTTTTTTTGTGATGCTCAACGTAATAACGGAATTCATCGATATTCTACTAGAGGAGGTGAATGTTTTAGACCACCCCAATACAAGAATCCAGGCAACTCAAAACGATCTGTATCATAAAGCGTTTTACCGCGTTTAAGAAAAAAATGTATCAAATTTTGCGTTGCACTAAATCTTCTTATTCATTCTTTAACTCAATGAATTATTTTATTTCCGAATGAGGTTTTGAAGATTATAATACTTTTCAAAAATATCATCAAAGCGTCGTAAAATTAATACCAAAAATATTTTTATGAAGGTTTCGTTGGAAGATTTAAACATTTTTTTCGTTTTAAATTCATTATCATTTTCTTGTAAACCCACGAACAGGCCATGCCTTTGTGGGATTTTCTGTTTACTATATTTACTAATAATATGTCCTTCGTTACTATGTAATTATGCTTTATTTTAAGAATACTCAGTAGTATTACCTCTTATGTTTATTGTGAAAAAACAAAAAAATAATAATTTTTAAAAAATGTACATGAAAATATAATAATTAATCGTCTTATCAAGCTCTATCCTAAATCCTCTTTGATTTAATGATACATTTTAAATTATAGTTAAATAAACACACACGCACACTAAAATTAACATAAACACACATGAATACAAACGTCGCACTCATACAAGTGTGTTAACTCTTTTCTTAGATATTATTTTTATTGGATAATCAGGGTTTTCTTAAATTGGCCCTAGCATTGTCAATATTTGTTTACTTTTTTTGATGCAATAGCTGTAAAAACCCCAACTTAAATAAAACAATTCACAATGATGGGTTGAAATAAACATTTACCGTCTTTAAAATAAAAGTAATTAGTTTATAATGCCTAAGTAAGAGTCATTAAAGGGCACCTTTTAAACTACCCTCAGACATTAAAATTACAGATATTCAAGTTCGGTTTCATCCCCTATCATTTTAACAAGTGCCTGAAGGTTCACATCAGAAATCGTCTTAATTTTCATTTGCTCTAAGAAAGTTTTTCAGTCATATTTCGACGCTGTGACTTCGTACTCAAGAGTAAATTTTGTCATTTCAAGCGGTTTTCTCTTGAACAAGAAAACTTTGGAAAGGAAAGTCGTTTTGAGGCAATCTGCCGCATAGCTGTTTTAATCCGGTTTTTCAGCGCATACTTAGTAAAATTGTAAAATTGTAAAGTGTTACGTTTTTTCTTAAAACACATATTACAAAAACATTTACATCGAAAATACTTTTTGAATCGCATATCAATAAAATTACCTTTAAAACATTGAGCATGTTAGGTTTCATAATTTGAATGAGTAAATACTTTGATAATCTAAAGACCCTAATTTCATTATATTATACTTTTGTCAGAAGTCATTTGGAAAACGCATCCCAGATATGGAATCCCCAGTATGCCATATATATAACAAGAATAGAAAATATTCAAAACAAAATAAAGTACCTTAAATACAAACCGGTATTTCTTATGTATCAACTCTCACTGCCTCCACCTACCATGGAATCACTTCCCTACAATACCGCAGAGTGTGTGCGGATCAACTAGTGCTTCACAAAATTATGACAGAAATAGTTCACTGTACAGAACTACTTAGTTTAATAACAATTTATGTGCCAGCCAGGATTTGTAGACGGTACCACCTGTTTCATGTACCAATAAGTAAAACATCGTATGTTAAAAATGCCTTTTTTCGTAGGACTTTTTCAGTGTACAATACACAATTTAAAGACATAAATTACACACATATCACTCTGTCAGATTAAAAATTTACATTAAAAATGCATAATGTAACTTGGTAAACATTATAATAATGAATATGTACATCTTCCTTACCCTCCTTATCATCTTTTCAAGCATCCTTGTCCTTATCTCGCCAAATTTACATTAACTTACTTATTTACGAGTAAATGAACATAACATTTTTATACGTATACAATTATATGTATTTGTTTTATAATTTATATATTTTCTTTACTAACTTTGTATTCCATGTGGAAATCTGTTATTAGTGAGTTAATACACTTTATCTGTTTGTTTACTATAATAATGTATGTAGGACTGTTGATTTCCAAATTAAATTTAATTTTTAAAAAAATTCTCAAATAAGGCCAAAAATATTATTTTCCTGGACTGGAAACGTAAGACTAATCATCTCATCTTCGTAAAACAGACGATCAAACAACGTTGCATTTGGCTACAAATGCAGCACCTTATGCATCATTTAATAGAAAAAGGGGGTTGATGGTGTTGAAAGTGGTTAAAAATTACCTAAAAAGTACCTAAAAAGTGTGATTAGTTTTAAATAAGGTGCAAAATAATTCTGAAAAACTGATCCTCAGTAGGATATCATCTCGTTATGAGTGTGACTTTGTAATAAGGGTGGGAGGTAATATATCAAAAACTGTTTAAATTGAATGGTTTAACAAGGATTTCCTCCGCAATGATCGGAGCAGATGTTTGAAAGTTTAATGAGAATTTTTACTATCCTATATATCTTAATCTTTAAATGTATGAAAGAAATAAACCGCTCAAATGGTTGACGTTATCTTTGGAATATTAAAAATTTATCTTCAACGAAAACTAAAAAAACTTATCTAATGAATTCTTTTATTAAAATTTAGTACTTTAAAAGCATTTACAGAACACATTTATGAAATTTTTGTATGAAACTGAAATCAATTTAGTGTTGAATATTAGTAAATAGTCTTCAATAATAAAAAAAAAATTGTAAATAAAAGAAAAATAGTTCGTTTGACCAGTTGTAGTGGTTAACGCGTATGTTTATCGTATCTTTGAGGTCCCGTGTTCATTTTTCTGGGATGGTTGACATGAAATATTGATTAAAAATATGGTTTTACACCACAATATTTCATTTTCGTCAACAGGCACCTGAAGTACAGTGTTGATTACACTGCATTTATTTGTTTAATGTATACGGTTTATTTATCTAATAGGGGCTATGCCGCAGTTGGTTAAGCGTCCAACTGTGAAATCGACGTCATAAGTTTGATTCCCGCCAGTTGCAAGAAAAAAATCCAAAAAAGATTTTACTCAATTGGTCAGGGTGTTGCTATGTATTTGTCTTAACCTCGTTCCGTATCTTCTCTTTCCCGCCTACTTAGAGGGTTATGTCTTTTAAAAAACGGAAAATATATATCAATTTTATTTCTTTTTTAATTTTTATAACTTTTTTCAGTTTCATATACGTTAACAAGTTTTATTTTGTTTCATAATTTTTGTAAGATTATCGTATTTTTTATAAATTATTTTTATTTTTTATCTTTACACATCTCTTGTAAAAAATATTATTTATTTTTCTTTTTATTTAAAAGAAAAAAAACAAAAATTCTGTTTACCACAGAACTTGTGTTAACTATCCCTTGTGAGAAAAAAAAATGCCTTGTATGTATGCGTATATTTACACTTGTTTCAATATTAATGAACTTATTAAGACTTTTTAGGCTAAGCCCGTGTCAAGCTACAATAAATAACAATAAAAATACATAGTAAAATTAATTTGATCAAATTGTAATGACAGAATAACAATCTAAAAAAAGAAGGTAAATGTAATAAATAATCTAATTTCAAAGAATACAATGTAAAAAATATAATCAGAAATAATTTTTTAAAGATAAATTATACAAATTAAGAATCACACATGATCAAATATACAAAATAATGGTATCATTAAAATCAACAAAATAATAGTAAAAAATATTGTAGTATTAAAAAAAACAAAATAAGAGTATCATTGAAATCAACAGAAAAAGAATATATATATATTAAAACATAATTGAAATGATAATTGAGATATGTTTTCTAGAAACTAACTCAATACTATAAATAAATAAAAGAAATAGGAGTAATAAATCATATGCCAAATAATAGTCCGTACTTAATTAAATTATACAAAAATACGTAATGAAAAAAACACAAAATATCAAGATATATAAAAAGCAAATAAAAGTTAAAGTATGGAAGGAAAGCAGATTTTGTAAATTTTTACTAATCTCGAACTTTAAAAAAAATTGACAACCTCGTCCCTATCGATGTGCAGTGGCCAATTGCAAACATTTTTCTTTTTTTTTTTTTCATTTTTCTTAGATTATAATAAGACTATTATTTTTTTGATTGTAAGTTCAGGTTCAATCGCTGGTTTCCAGATTAAGAAAGCTGAGTCATGTATTCTGTTGACTTAGGAACACCTTGGACATTGGCACTCTCAGAACTGAGTATTTTGCTCTATTCCAGTCAGTGGCAACCTGCGGTATGGTTGGCTGGGGAGGTTGCACTGCGTTAATCATGAACCCCCTAATAAACGTACAAATATTAATACTAAGAGTGACGCTGCGTTGTCACCCCACTTTTCCATCTGAGACATTGTTTCAATTCATGAAGGTACTGGTCATTGGATAATTTTTTTTAAAAGAGTCATTGACACATTTCTGGTCATGCGGCTACAAGAGGAGATCCCAGCAGAATGCTCGTACGAGGTTTTCCTGTAATTTGAATGATTTAATTCCAAAAATACGTACGACGTTAGCTCAAAGGAATTTCTTTTTTGTGGCTCCAAGAGTGTTCAATGTCCTGGATGAACATTTAAAGTTCTCCAAAACGAAAACTATTTTCAGTAGTGTACAAGTCAGGATTTTGTCTAAGGGAAGCGACCATTACAGGAGACTGCTGCGAGATATGGCTTAGATTTATATACAATTAAGCGTGTTGTCCAGATGCTCTTTGAAATATATGTATGTTTATGTAATAATATTTCATTTTTATTTATGCTTCTATTTAACTATGTACGTGCTTCTACTTTCCATTATGTTGTATCTCATCTCAACACAGGGCCCTTAGCTTCAAGTAGTATAGGATACGTTTTATTGTATTTTTTTGTAATATGTATGTATTTGTTTGAATAAATAAAAAAATATTTTTTCGACACTGAACAAATACTATAAAAAAAACATTTAATTAAATGTTTGACCACAAAGTTAATGCTTTAAATATTAATAATAATAGTTTATATTTAGTGCACCAATGCAGTGCCCTATGCACCATCAAGTGCGTTCAGGGGTATGATAATGAATGATGTATATCACTCATTGATCAAAAGATGACAAACTAGAGTATCTCGGCCACATTATACGAGGGACTAAATTATATATTTACTTTCGCTTTAAAATATTGGAAAAATTCAATAAAAAAAGGATACTGTCCAAAATAAAAATACTCTAATTGTGGTAAAATGCAATGTTTTAAAAATTACTGGGTACGAATTTGAAAAAATAACTTATAAAATCTTTTAAATACTTTTTTTAGAACCAACCAATTTAAATCATTGTAAATTTGATGCGCCTGAAGTACTGAACTCAATAAAATTAAATATCCTAACAAGAAACCTCAGACAGAACTTACTCTTTCATACCGATAATGATAGAACTAACTTTCGTTTTTATTTCTCTATGTCCAAAATTCTTAAGTCTGCCAACAAACATACCAATATTGATTTCTTTGAAAACAAGTTGTCTTCTTTCATACGATCACTGAATCAAATTGTATTATAAACACCTCTCTCCCGTTTCCTCTCCCACCAAGTCTACTTTATACCATTGTGTCTTTCTATTTTCTTTTATAATGATTTTTTATGTATGGACATGTCCTTAAAAATGCCCATTGGTCGTTTGTATTAATAAATAGATAAATATCTAGAAATATAAACATCATGTGCTTTGTAACTTTAATACATAGCTTCTACGTGTTAATAAGTAAACGGGTTTCAATTAAATCTAGATTAAATATGCAAGATTTATATATTTTGTTATAAGTAAATATTATCAAATTAAATTTCATCTAATTAGATACATTTTATGAAACACAACATAAATAAAAAAATCGTATAGTGTCCAAACACGACCCAAAGTAAAACTTCTAAATTAAATTATTACTCTAACGAAAAGAAATAAAGCTTCGAATAAATATATTCGTTTGGCAGCTAAGACTGTAAAGTTTCTGTTAAAAATACTTGCACATTTCTAAAAGACTTCCCAACTTCCATTCAGTTCCTGAAAATAAAATGCAATTTGCTCGAATCACTCTTAAAAGTTTCGTTTCGTAAAACTGAACATTTACTAATAATTAGTACTATATCATAAAGGGTAATTCAAATTATTTCTCGTTAGTAATTATCAAAAATGCATACGTGAAAAAGATTCATGTGAATTTTTGATTGAAAATAGCCAATCGCGCTAGATTAAAACCAAAACGAGACAGTAAATAAAACAAAAATCTAATGGACACTCGAACAGGTAATTATTGTCGATGAAATCATATGGTTAAACTTCAGTAAGACAAGATAAGCGCCGTCATCTTCACGTTGTAATTTTTCTTCTTATTTATCATCACCAGACGTGTTTTGGGAGATTTTATTGCTGGCCAACACTCTCACCTTCTCCCACGTCAATCCAGTATCTTTTGGTTTCGCCAAACAGAGCCAAAAGATCGAAATTGACAGTTTTCCGGAGCGGCGGGAGTTTACACATATAAAGAAGAGGCAACTTTCGTTAAGACTGTCCTGAGGCATGTGCAGCACGTGTCCAAGCTAAGTCCAACACCGCACCATCAAAACGATTGTTATAGGAGGCTCTATAATTACAACTGCGGAATAAGAACCTCGATGAAATGACAAGCGTTAACTCTCCTCGACACGTCGATATACGGTAAACGCTTCATTACTCCAAGAGCTGTAAAATCTCTAATGGAGTGGTTGAATCAGACGTCGACCGCGTAATGAAAAAATGGTGCCATCATTTCGAAAAAAAGCTTGATCGCTCTTCTTCACCTTCGACTCACGATACTTCTGGGTCATTCTGTATTCTGCAGGCAGTCAATATATCTGTCAGTTTTTCAACACTGGTCGAAATGACAATGGCAGTTCCTAAGTCAAAAAAATGGCTTTGCACCGGAAGCTAATGAAATACTCTTAAATAAACAGGTATCACTAGTTTTGTTGCCTCTTTACGCTAACTCATTACCAGAGTGTGGGAAGGAAAGAAGCACCAAGGGACTGAATAAATAAGAAGATTGCCAAGTTACATAAAAAGGGTGATTAATTTGATTCAAAGAAAAAACAGAATAATAATGTAAAAATAATTCATATTGCATCTAAAGGCCACAAAACTTAACAAACTAGACATTCTCGAAATTAATAGATTAAAAAATAATCCAGACGTAGAATTACTTAATGAACAGATAACACACGTGCATTCTCCATTACTTTACCTATCATTATATATTTTAAATAATGACACTTATCCTTTGTTTTTCAGAAATCATAATTGACAAAAATCACACTTCCTAAGGATGGGACACTAAAAATAAAATACTTAAACTCATTAAAATAGCATTATATCAACTCATTAGTTAACCCGATTTTTTTTTGATAGTGATTCTTAAGATAATAACAACTTTATTTTATTTACTTTCAAATGATTTTGAATTATCTATCCTTACCTTTGTTTTGTATAAATACATTGAACTCCTTAATAAAGATACCAGTCGCAAAAGCGATGAAACCGGTCACTGGATATTCTAAATTTGTGAATTAAAGTATTATTCGTCTTTTACCCATACATAATACATTAAATAAGAGTTGAAAAATGTACAATAATGTATATTTTTGTTACAAACATTAAGTTAGCATGACTAAAATAAAGCGTGAGAGGAATCAATGCCTGGCATATTAATTTTAAAATTAAAATTACCATTAAAATATACGAGAAGTAATTTTCTTTTACCTTTTAAAGTAATTTTATATAAATTCTACATTTTATTTTTTTTTTTGAAAATTTATTTATAAACCCTTACGGATAATTACATTCATTTTACATAGAATAAAAGATACATTTTTAATTCATACTCTGTTGTTCAAAATAATATTTTTTACGTCTTTTGAAAAGTTTGTCTGAGTCTTTTGTTGAGTTTTGTCTGGTAGTTTATTATATAATTTCAGTCCCTGGTTTATTAGTCTTGATTGTCCTTGTCTTGTTTAAGAAAGTTGTATATGGTATTTGTCTGATATTCTCGTATTGTGTCCATGTTAACTACAATTTTTTACAAGTTTTAGTTCTTCGTCTACAATTACATTAGTGGATAATTTATGGATAAATTTTAATGATTCTAGTTGAAAGAGTTCAGTTATATTTAATTGCTAAGTTTGTTTAAAAAGTTCTCTAATTGCAGTTAAATAGGGAAGGTCATATCCTAACTTAAATATTTTATTTTGTTGTCTTTGTAGTCTGTTTATGTCATTTTGATATCCTGCTCCCCATAGTAGTTGCGTATAACATATTTTCGTTTTTACATAGGCTTCATACATTTTCCGTTTTTGGAACATTATTTTAGATTTTTAAAAAAAGACTCCATAATGTCGCCACTTTGCTAATTAAATTGTTGATATGAATTGTCCATGTTAACTCTAAAAAGACTGTGATAAATAATCCCTTTGCGCGCGGTGATGTAACATCGTGTTACCACTAGTAAAAGACAGAATACTCTAAAGTTCAGACATTAAAAAAATATAAAAAAACATGGAGGCATACTGTTTAATAATTGTTCTTCCATCATTTATGTGAATAAACATAGAATGGAGCCCTGTTTTAGCAAAATAAATTAAAAATCACAAATACTCTGCTTGTGTTACGCGCGTGCATCTTCCATCATTGTCATTAACCGACTGAAGACTGAATCTGTTTTAGACAACACCGGTCGTAAAATAGAGTCTCTGTTTTTCTTGTTATGACTTCTATCTTCGTGCTCTCTCTTGTATAAGATATCTGTATAGATTTGTTGCTAAAATGGCGGACATTCATTCTTCGCGTAGCAAAGATAAATATTTTTTGTATTAACATTTAGCATAATTATACAAATTTTACTTTCCAAATCGGGTGTGAAAATGTCCATTTAAAGATCACAAAAAATACGAATTCATAATTTTAAAAAATAGCAGAGATATATCAAGTCTTGTGTTCTATGTCGACTAGTGTGACATCACAGCCACACAAGAGTTAATTGTCTGTCTATTGTTAGTCCTTAGTATTTAACATGTTCAATTTCAGTAAAAACTTTAAGAGTGATTATACTGACAATAAGAAAAGTTACCTATAAATTCCATCAACTTTGTTTTCCTCTTTTTATTACTGTATTCCCGAAAGCGAGAGTGGAAAATACCCTCTGTCTCCATTGTTTATTGTAAGGAGTAACAGAATAAAGCAAATAAAATAAAAGCCTCGGGGAGTTATCAACTTACAGACACTTGTGGTAAATAAATTTTCATTTCCGTCTGTCCACGACCAACCCCTACCGTGAGGTCATTAATACCCATTTACCACCTAAAAAGTAGGCTTTAGAGAAGAAACTATGATCAAAAAAGAAAACGGCCACAATTTACGTAAAAAATATATCATTTATTTAATGTGTTTCGTGTACCGCCCCGCATAAATCCGCGTTAGTGACGTCAGCTGTCATGGCGCTAAGCGCGGGGGAGAGAAAATTGTTAAAACATATACAAAAACGCATTTTAAACAGGGTAGAAATCCGAATTTTAACAAAAACCTTTCCATTTCTGCTAAGCTACGGTTTGAGCATGAAATGCAAAATAATTCAAGTTTTTCGTGCGCGATATAATAAAATCAGTGGCAGTTAACATAACATCGTAATATTTAATTACAGTTTTGAAATACTGTGTTACTTTTTATGTATTTTAAAGGCATTTTAATAGCAGCCGTTTAATTAAAACTTCATCAATTTAGTTGATAAACACGATATCATAAAACTTTACCAAACGAAAATAATAGTGATCATTTTAAAATGTAAGTAAGATGCCATTTTATTAAAATAAAAGTAACATTTTTTTTACGTATATTTATATATTTTTATTTTATATATTTTTTTAAAGTATATTTCCGTGTACGCATGCATTATCTATCATTCGATAATAATCTCAAGTATAAATTTTTAGAAAAAAAAGTTTTATTTTTTAGTTGTGTTAAATGCACCACAAAAAGTAAAGGGAAAAAGTTTAAATTTTACGTTTGTTACATTTTTCTGGATGTGGATGTTCAAATATGGACAGAATGGTGAATGTTACACAGTGTGTAAAGTGGCCACTTAAACCAGCCAATGACAGGTCATAAGCCCTGTAAATGCCTAGACTTCCTTATTCCCCTCTCAAAAATGTTTTCCCTCTGTTGAAATCAATTTTAATATTTACACACTTATTTTAATTACAAATCTATTAACATCATCTTATAGTTCTACATTTTGTTTCTTTTTAAAAAAAAAATATTTTGTACATTTAGGCACTTTTAAACTTTTATACATAAAGCAATTTTGGGATTCTGTTTTTTTTTATTAATGGAAGCCTTATTCTATCCATATTTCAACAATAATTAACAAGGCATACAAAATGACTAGTTTTATCATGCGGCTGTGTAGATCTTTTAAAAACTTATGCACATTTATAACGCTATACATAACATACGTACGCCCCCATCTTGAATATTGCACTGCTATCTGGTCCCCTGTTTATAAATGGAATATTAATAGAATCGAGTATTCAAAAAAAAGTTCTGAAACAAGTAGAATACAAATTTTATTTGCATTTTCCAAATTATATAACTTCTTTAAAATTGCACAACCTTGATTCATAAGTACACTGAAGAGATATTTTTGATCAGATCCTGCTTTGCAAAATTGTAAATCACAAAGTCCTTCCCCATTCCCTAAAAGTAACTCATCTACTTGCTCACCGTGTCTCCTCCAGACTCCAGACCAACTAAACTGTCTGATACTTTCTATATTCGTAATTTTAAAACTGATCATTAGAAACATTCTATCATCCCTCGTATATGTGAAGCATTTAACAAGAATTTGAATGGTCTAGATATATTTAAATTTAAAAGAGAACTAATAGGTTTAATTCAGAATAACAGAGAGAAGACGTTTTATTAGTATTATTAATCATTAAATCCAATTAAATTTTTCACTCCTACTTTTCTTCAATCATACTTAACCACTCTTAATCAATTTCTTTTTTTCCTTCCCTCTGTCTCCTCGTTTTGTCCATATTTCTTTTATTTTAATATTTAATTTACTAATTATTTATATAGTTCAATCCGTCGTCGCCTAGTTGTAATATAATTTAAGACATTTTGTATAGTTTTTATTTACATTCATTTAACCTGTATATCTGTTTGTATTCGAAATAAATCAAATAAAATAATATGCTTACTGTTATTTTTTTATTGAACAATATCTAATTGATGAAGTATTTGGGCATTCGATTGTTTAAAAAATTAAATATTTATAAAAACAGTCGTTAACAAATCGTATTTAACTTCATTTTGAGCATAGACAATTATCTCGGTTGATTTGTCGAGTTCCTATAGGGGCATTTTCAATTTCGCGCCGCTAATAGGTCCCATTATTACAGCTCGGCTTCAAGTGACACTTCAGGGTGGCTTCTAGGGTGCCCTCCCCTACAAGATATATTGTAGCGACTTCCCGCACAAAAAACCCACAAGATTAACTTAGCCACGATGCGAGGCTTGTACGCATGATATGCCTCTTTCGCTGGGGTGTAAGATTTTACCAGCATTCAACAAATCCTCTTACGCTCCTCACGCAATCACGCACGCTGAAACTTAGTAAATGACACGAATCGTGGTTTAAACTCTTTTATTCTGATAACCGGATAATTTATTTGATAGTTTTAAGGTTAATTAACCGAATTCCGAGCTGAATTTGAAATGCAGGAAACGATATGGCTTCAAAATGTTTATTATGAATATGATAAGTGTGACGTATTAAGATTATGTTGTTTTCGGACAATGCCCTAAACTCATTATTTTTTATTTTCAAAAGCATCTGCATGATATCTTAGTAAGCGCGTATAAAAGTGATGTTTTGAAATGCATTATGTTTGCAATATTTTGATTCCAAATGTTTGTAGACAAAATACTGGATTTCATCCCCTAGGAAGTTAATAAGATGATATGGCGGCCTCCGTGGTGAGGTGGTTAAGACACTTGACTCACACACGAACAGTTTTGGGTTCGATTTCTGGTAAGAACATTAAACATTAATGTGATTTACCCAAGCTTGGGTGTACTGTGTTATAATTTACCACTGTAATTGGGCCTCAAAGCCTGTTGTGGTGCAAAAAAAAGAAGAAAATAAATTAAAATTAGAACAAAGTTGAAGAACATTTGAAAGAAGGAAATGTAGAAGTCTTGGTATTTACAGAACTTATAACCTCTTATTGGTTGGTCGAAAGAAGTATAAATATTGGGGAAAAATCAGGGGTCGCCTAGTGTGTGATATAGTTCAGTCAGATGAATCTCCTCACAACAATAAACGTTTCCGGTATTTTACTTCACTAAAATCTATAGATGGAAGAATTGAAGAAATATGGACGTTCAAATAATAACAACGTTAAACAAGTGTGTCTCCTTTAAAGTGCAATAATTATAAATATTTAAGGTATCACGAAATCACAATATGGCGGCAAGCAGCGCCGGCGCCATCTATCATACATATTTGTACTTGTTTATAATGAATCAATCAGTACTGTAACAAAACTCCAACAAGCGTTTTATTATAAACCGCGGAATAACTCTGCTAAGCGTTCCAGGAAATATTAATGCCCATATAAACTTGGACAGAATTCAAGATCCTTTACTGCAGATTCTCAGAGTCAACCGAACTGGTTTTATTTTTAGTAAGTCCTGTGTAAACCAAATCTATAATATAATATGCATTCTCCTATGGTGTAATGAAATGAACTCACCTCTTACGTGTTTTTTTATTGACAACGAGAAAGTATTTTATAGTTCGCATCGACCATCTCTTTGTATTTTTTTTTAATGCGGATAGTATTTTTCCCAAGATAATTGCTGTTTTAAAAACGCTCCACATAGACAGCACTTATCTTGTAAGAATCGACAGCTCTTTGACTGATTGGTTCGGGGTCTCCAATGGCGTGAGGCAAAGCTGCGTTCTTGTACCCTTTCTTATTCGTCATATTAATGAATTTTTCTTATGAAAATCAATACCACCTGATTGAAGTATAAAAAAAAACTCTCCCCTAAAGTTGTGCGACTTGGAGTATGCAGATGATGCAGTTCTTTTTGAAAAGTCGGTTAGGGATTTTCAAGAAATTGTTGACAAATTGCAGGAAAACTTTACTCGTATGGGTTTTAATATTAACCCAAAAAAAACTCAAATTATATACAACAAATCTTGTCCTGACTTTGATAAGCCTGTCTTGAATAATAGACAGAGGATCAAAAAAGTTGACAGCTTTAAATACTTGGGAGTTCATTTAACTGAGGATGGAAGCATACACAAAGAGTTCGCAACCCGCCTACATATATGCTGGAGCAACTTTTAACATGATGCGTGTTGTCTGGAACTCTAGTCTTTATTCGGTCAAAACAAAAAACAGTTTATTTAACTCTTGTATAACGCCAGTATTTCTATATGAGTGCGAATCTTGGTACCTTACCAAAGCTCAGAACACCAAGCTTCTTAGTTTTAAGAGTAAATGCTTGAGGAGAATACTAGGTGTAAGGTGGTTCAATTTTTATAACTAACATTGAAGTCCAAAAACAGACGCAGCAGCCAATTGTAACAAACGTCTTGAGAATGCGGTGATGGACTTGGCTTAGACACGTGCGACGAATGCCTCAGGAGAACCTAAACCAAAGTTGCCTATTTTTTAAACCTGCAAACTCTCGCCGTCCTGGAAGGTCACCGATGACGATCTTTCAACTATTCGATGAAGCTAAGGGACGCTAAATTGACGTGAAAGTAAGCGAGAGTAATGGCTAGCGATTGAATCTCTTGGAGGCAACTGGTGATGTGCACATGCTCCACTTAGAAGCGGATGTGGAAAAGAAGAAAATTTTCATCAGAATTTGAATGGAGTAAACCGAGTGAGTAATAATTTAATGTCGAACGCAAACTTAGTTCACTAAATAATGATGAAAGATAAACATTGAAAGTGCATCCTATAAAAGACCTTACTCACGCTACTGTCTCCCATTGAGAGATGTTTATTCTTCATTCTAATGAAATTGAGCTTGTTATGAATTATTTTTTATCTTGTAGTGAGACGAGAGATTGATTAAATTCGCAACATGTATTTATTTGGTTTTGAAATTTGATACATCATATAAATAGTACTTTATATTCACATTTGCGGGAAAGGCCTCCGCGATATGAAAACTTGTTGATATTAAAGTCTTCTGTTGTGCCTAGCGCCTTTAATAACGTTGGCTATAAATTTCCCGAAAAATGTGTCACTGAAAGTCGTTCTGTGAAAAACGACAATGTATTTAATAGCGCTGTGAAAATTGTGCGAGATAAATAATATTGTTTGCTTTTCTATTTACTGCGGCACAAAAGGCCGTCCAATTGGCGTATTGCGTTTTGTCATATTAAATACCCAATTGTTCCGAGGTTAAAATCTTCCCCCGTTTTTGCCGTCGTTTAACCTAAACGGTCGCTAATGATACCGGAAATTCCGCTGCCATTCAACTAAGGCTTCACAAATTTAAAATGAAGATATAAAATATAATTATTGTTGCTTGAAAAATAGCCATTGGGTAGTGATTGTTTTTAATGCCCTTCAAAGTGTGCTGACAGTTAATAATTTTTGTATAATTTCAAGTCATTTAAAGTATGTATTTTGTTTAATAAATACATTTGAAATCAGTTGGATGAGAATATATTTATATATTTTAAATGTTAGCCTGTAATGTTGATCTAATGAAATTGAGTAAAAAATAAGTAAGGGTTTATCACTAGAGCCCCTACATGGGGCTGCAAATTGAATTTAGTACCATTTAAGAATGAATTTATTAAAACTTTCGAGATGTAAGTTCTGCATTGCATATGATGAAACACTGTTACACACTAAATTGGTGCGAAGATTTTTACGGTCATTGTTATCAATATGTTAATTTTTCGGGTGATACTGTGTGTTCTGGATTTGTTCCGACGTTTAAGCTACCATTGCAGGATCTATTTCCAGGGTAAACTGAGCGTTTTGTAGAAAAAAGTGTTCCGTATCGCAGTCGGCAGTAAGAACATTTCTATTAGTTTTTGTAGTATGTAGTGCTGAAAACCATGTTGAGTTTGATTTTTTGTGTTATTTGAGTGTGTGTGTGTTTCAATTGCCTCTTTTATTATTCGCGCTCTGTAATTACTGGGTTTGTGTTAAATTATCACTTTTTATTGTATTTTTTTTTATTTAAGCAGGTAAATATAAACAGAAAAGTATAAACGGAAAAATAATGAAACCCACTCAACCGCGAAACCGGCTTGTCAGCAGGTTTCTTATTGTTCCTTGAAAAAGAAAAACGTTAGAGAAATTATACAATTTTATAAAGTAATATAAACATTATTAAGAACTTAAAGCAAACCTATTTTTACAAAAAAATTATATTTAAAAAATTAAATAGATGATGGTTAATAAAATATAATAAACATTATAAAGCCTCGTTTTATTAAATATTATGTTATGTGGGTTCAAAGGCGTAAAAATTTTCGGTGTCTATAAAGTGTTCCGCTATTGCAGATTTGTCGGGGTGCCCAAGTTCACTTAGTTTATAAAGAGCTTCCGTTTTCAGGGGATTCTTATCTTTTGAGTTTAATAAATGTTTTTTTTTTTTTTGTAAAAAACACTTAGGTTACCCTGAAGATGGCTCCTGCAATGGTAGCCGAAACGTCGAAATCCAACACACATGGGATCACCCAAAAAAGAAACATATTGACTAATTCACATTATTTCGTAAACTCTTTCGATACCTCGAGACTGTAAAACAAGGACTGTTTTGTTAAAACTGTTATCAACAATATTTTGAGTTTGTCCAGATTTTTGTCGACAAGAACTAGATTTAACTCCCTTGGGAGCTGTTTACATTAACATATTACAACATGGATGAAGAACATTTAAGAGAAGGTAATAAAGAAGTCTAGGCATCTACAGGGCTTACGACCTGTCAATGGGTGTAAAGTGTGTAAACAGTGTGTAAAGTGGCCACTTAACCGGCCATTGACAGGTCATAAGCCCTGTAGATGCCTAGACTTCCATATTACCTTCTCCTAAATGTCCTTCATCCATATTGTAATATTTTAATTAAATCTGTTACTTTAAAAAACAGGATAAACTGTGGCTACTTCCCTCCTTCAAGTAAAAACGAAAAATGACAGAATATGTGAAATTGTTTTTTAATCAGGGTAAGTCAGTCTTTTTCTTAATAATGGCGTGGTTTGTAACGAGTAACAGTTAAATTAAAATTTGGGAAACAATTCCTATTTGAAAAGGGAATAGAGGTCTCTGAATGCATAATAAATGTAAGCAACAAATGTTTAGAACGATTAGAAGAATTTGTGCATTTGGGAAATATGTTTTCAAAAGATGGAAGAGTAGAAAAAGATGCTGAAAGGAGAGTGAATGCGAGCAACGAAATGAAAGGCGCACCAAGCACAGTAATTACTAAAAAAAATATGTCAACCGAAGCTAAACTGGCAGTGCACAACGGTGTTTTAGTCCCAACACTTATGCATGAAAGTGAAATATGGAACTGGCAGAGAAAGGATGAAAGCCGAGTGCACGCAATTGAAATGCAATCTCTAAGACGAATGTGTGGGAAATCAATGTATGATAGGGTTACGAATGATGAAATCAGGCCAGGTCTCCGAGATGGTTTGGTCATGTAGAGCAAATAAACGACAAAAAAATGGTAAAACAAGTATATTTGGCGAAAATTAGGGGTAACGTGAGACAAAGACAACGAAGGAAGACGTGGCATGATCAGATAAACCAAAATCTTAAGTCTGGTCATGCCAAAAGCAGACAGAACCGAAAGGCATGTATGACAAAATGTATGAATGTGGATAAAGCTAGGAATATATGACAGGATAGACGTATGGCAGTCCATTCTCTCTGCCTACCACTACGGGGAAATGGCGTGATGGTAGTATTAGCTTGTACTGCATTTTTTGCCCACGTTACCATTAACTGTTATTTAGAAACAGTAACTGTTACTGCTACTTCATTTCAATTACTGACATGCCCATCTCTATGTGCTATGTTTTTGTTAAGGTTTACATAGAAAATCTCATTATTCATGCGAAAATATTAGTTGCCAGCGGCGCCTCTATGTAGGCAATCGGACGAACAATGGCCACAAGAAGAAACTCGTCACGAACCGTCGGCGTCGTTTCGATAATGCTTATTACTCCCTGCTCATTACTGAGTATCACGCAATAATTATTATGAAATCCAGCCATCAATGTGCGATACAGACTGTGCGATAAATTCTCCGGTGCGTATCGCTGTATCGTCATTAGGATAACGAAGTAAGTATATTGTTTTACCGGGGCAAAGCACAATTTCCTTTCGAAACCTCTGATTGGAAATTTGATACCTCTGATGTTTCTATTAAAACACACGGCTAGTTCGAATAAAGGGCCAGAAATGAATATTTCCAAAACCGAATTTACGTTTAATAGGAAAAAGCCACAAACTTTTCCAACGGCTTTAAAAATTACAGCGCAGGTTATTGAGCAAGTCCATCAATGTAAGTATTTAGGGTGCTGGCTAAACGGTAAATGAGATTACTCACAAAATATCAAAGTAAAAATAAAGATGGAATTCGA
Source organism: Micrasema longulum (assembly GCF_059751315.1). Lineage (NCBI taxonomy): Eukaryota > Metazoa > Arthropoda > Insecta > Trichoptera > Brachycentridae > Micrasema > Micrasema longulum. The sequence continues at coordinate 469,298 of NW_028277831.1, forward strand.
CTGTTTTTTCAAGATGCGTGATCTCTTTTGATGTAGAGACTTTAATTTAGATCTCCGAATGCGCTTGTTTTTTTTTTTTTTTTAAATCAACAAGCTTAAGTTAGCCCTAATATTTTTATTTTTTATTTTATTTAATTTTACAATACGCCCAAGGGGCATTTACAAAAAATATACAGTTAAGTACAAACATAGTGCGTAAAAATTTAAAAGATAAACAATACATTTAGAAACAATAAGAAGCATACTGCCATGCAAAATAAAAAGTGAAACTTTACATAGTAAAAAGAAAAAATAATTTTATATGGATATAATAAAAGTAATTGAATTAAAAAGCAAATTGTAAGTAACTTATAAAGAATTCAAACAAAAAATAAATACATTTTCATATATTTATAAGTATAAAAATAAATATACAGGTAACTACAAACAAAGAAAGTAATAATTTTATAAATACACAACACATTAAAAGAAATAAAAAAAAGATTTTATGTACATGTAGAAACAATAAAAAGCAAACTGCAATGCAAAATAAAAAGCGAAACTTTGCATAAAAAAAAAAAGATTAAAAATATGAATATAAGAACAATGTTAAAATTAAAAAACAAATTGTAAATAACTTGTTAAGAATTCTAAATATATATATACACACATATATACACATATATACGTATAAAAAAAATGTTATTAACAAATTAATCTTAAAAACAAATAATGAAAATTAGTTAACAGTAAGTATATGTGTGAAAATAATATAATATACGGTACACAAAAATATTTGATAAATTAATATCAGAAAGAGATAAGATAATAATAATACACATCAAAAACAGAGAAAGAATTGTATGAAAAAAAATGTTTTATTACGACATTAATAATAATATTAGCATTAATGAGTAATACCTGCTTTAAATCTACGTAAATTAACAAAAGGTATGAATAAAGCATAATCTAGGCGGAAATGGCAAGTGTGACATCGCGAGTCAGGAGAAACAACACCGCTTGCATTTTAAATGGCCTGCCCTTGCTGTAGGAACACAGAAACAGTACCGTTTAGTGAGATTCCGTTCACTGTTCTGAGGATCCTTGGCAGAGGAAAAAAGAATCCGATGTTAGTTTTATAATTTTTCACAGCAAAGACAGGATTAGTACGCAAGTTATAGCGTGGTACATCAAGGTTTATCTGAGAAAGGATATCATGGGTATCCATACAGTTGGATATTAATTTGTGCAAGAATATCAAACCAGCTAAAATTCTTCTGAATTCTGCTTTGGACGATGTTACGTTTTTGCAGTACTATTTTACGGCGTTAAAACATGGACACTCACCCACACAAATGTGCATATTTATAGTAACGTTTAATGACAAATGTGGTGCCACAGGAAGATTTTAAAAATCTTCTGGAGGATCAGAGTTCAATACGATGACGTTTTTTTAAAGACAAATAAAGATAAAGAAGAACTATAAAGTTAATAAAGTTAATAAAATTTGAGTACTCTGGGCATGAATTAAGAGACAAAAAACATTTTACAAGTCATTATAAAGGGATAAATTGAAAGAAGACGCGTTGCTAGTAAAAAACGCATTTCTTGGCTAAAAAACTTGTGTGACTAGTTCAATTTCAGCACTCAGTTCTTGTTTAGGGCAGCTGTCAACAAAGTAAAAATTGCTCCGATAATTTTTAATCTCCATATCTGATAGAAGAAAAATTAGAAGAAGATGTTTCTATGATAATTCTACACAACACGAAGATTTTTTAGTTTTCTTAAGAATACAGTTTTCTGGCTCTAGGTTATTTTTTGTCTGGTTCTCGACAAGGCAACACTTGAAATCTGTCCCATGTTCAAACTCGCAAAGTAGGTTTCACCATTAACTGAGATTACAATTGTTTAATTTGCACGCGCACTTTCGCAGTAATAACGATTATTGCGTCTCTATCAAAGAAAATACCACGAAATAATAAGGAAATGTATAGTGTAGCCGAAATACTGTAATAAAAACGAGGATGTTTTTGTTGAGTGACATTAGTACGCGCTACTCAGGAGTGATTTCGTGGTATGACAACTGATAGAACAAGTTTTTAAACAACCTCAGATCGCATTCAAACTCGGGGAATCTTTTTTTATTTGCGTATGCGACTTGACCGCGATACCATATTGACATCTGTTATCACCAGATTCTAACAATATTTTGTATTTTTTTCTCAACTGCGGGTCTTTAGGGCTTTGATTCAACACGGTATTTGAAAGAAAATTCAAATCATTTAGAAAATTTTATTTCTTCCTAGATCCTAACCTAAACATTTTATACCTACTATTTATCCATACGAATTTAAAAAGAGTATATTTAAACGTTAACATAACTTTCAATCACGCCAAACAATATATTTTAAATAACACCTTATACAATTTTATTTAACTAAAGTATTCTTAATAAAATTGTAATAATATATTATAAACGCTATTGTCTAATTATATACAACAATCCATTTTAAACTTGTCATACAACAATGCACTTTGCTTTTTAAAAACAACTATTTGGGTTTTGAAAATTTTACGCTTTTTTCTAATTACCTTTATTACCAGCAAAATGAATAGGTGCAAAATTTTAAGCGCTCATTTCCCTGTTTCCTGTATTTGCCGTTGCATTCTGATCAACTTTATAGTCAATAAATCTCGTTATCGGCAGGAAAAACACACAGAATCGGGCAGGCCAATTGACATCCGACGGCTGTATGCATTGTATTTGTGTCCAGTACACACGGAATAATATTGACGTATCTGACTGTAAACAGCTGGCTTGTGCGATAATGCACCCTCGCCCAGAGAAGCGCCTGCGGAATGCAAATAGGCAACACGCAGAGCACATGTCACGCTGGGCGCGATTAGAACAGTCAAGGGTGGAAATCAAGTCAACTTTGCGTTTTATTACACTTTAACTAACTAGTTTTAGTTAAAATAAATTGACTTGGGAATCAAAATTCCACCACAGAACGTAACGTAAAATATTAATGCAATATTACAAGAATGAAAATAAAATTATTGATACTAATAAATAATAATTATAATATTTTTTGTTTTTTTTTTTTATAAAAGAAATATTTGCGTTCTTATGATTAACCCAAATATTTAATTTTAAGGGCCATTTTCAACGAGTTGTAAATAACTCACTATTAGAAAATGGGAATCAAGTTGGGGTAGAGTGGGATTCGATAATAATAAATTAATAAAAGTCTGTAAGATCTCATATTTCGGTTGCATCCTGCGTGGAGATAAATATATGTCAAATTCTTCAACTTAAATAAGCCCTAATATATGTTATTTCAATAATAATACAAATATATACATATATATATTTTCATGTTATTCAAAATTGACTTCTTAGTTATTTTTTTAACTGGTTCAAAGTATTTCTAATACCAAATTATCTTTTTTTATCGATAATTCTATAACTGGTAATATTTAATTCTTTTATATAGTTTATATTTCTTAGACTTTCTAAATTAATAATATTGTTTTAAATGCTCTATATTACTTATAATTATGCTTACATGTATGTATATTTAATTGTATTTGTAACTAATATGTAAAAGGCACTAAGTGCCGTTTATTTCAATAAAATAAAATAAACTTATACTAATGGGCAGGATTGAGAGACAACGTGCACCTGGTAGAAGGGAAACGTCTTGGCTGCGCAACATAAGAGACTGGACTGGTATGAGATGTGTGGAAGAGTTGTTCCGGGCAGCGCAAGACAGAGAGTCCTTTTTAGAAGTGATTGCTAACGTTGAGGACACTTAATTTAGCACAAGAAAAAAAAAATATTTTGCTTATTTACAAAGCGCTATTTTTATGAAAAATCACTTCAAGGGCACTGTACAATTTTATATCTAAACTTAGCTAACATTCTTTATTATAATTGTGATTTTTAAATTGAGGGGTGAACAAAGTGAAATTCTAGTCTTAAATCTAAACTGACTGAGACTGTCAATAATTTGCAAGCGTTAAGATAATTGATTCCAAGCGGAGGGGCCAGCATCGGTAAAAGCACGAATTCTGAACCAGTTTGGGCAGCGCCGGATGTCAACAAGTTTTTTTCTGCCCAAAATCAAATGCTTACCTAAAAGTAGACTTTTTTGTCATGTATTTTCCTTAATACAGAGCTCCGATAGGTGTCCTGGAGCCATTTTATGAAGAAATTTGAATAATGTCCAGCAAACCTTATATTTTCTTACATCTGGATCTTTAACAAGTGCAATTTTCGAAGGTGATGTCAGATTTAAAAATATTTTTTTACTCCTATAATAAACCTTACTGCTACCTCAAAAACAGATTGAAGTTTTTCAGTTTGGTATTTTGGGAACGTTATAAACATTCACAGGAGCTTCAGTGGCGTCCATTGGAATATTTCTTCCTTAAGATTTGAAAGAAGGAAGAGATTGTCATTTTATTGGTATGAGAATAAAGAGAAAGATCTGAATCTCAATGAACAGCCGGTTGCTCAACATTTATACTAAGGGTGAGATTGCAACCTGTGATTAAAATTAGAGATCGGTCTTAAAAGTGCTGTCAATAGAAGCTCGGTCTTTGAGTTTCAGTCTGTTTGAGTCAAGCAATTTTTAGGAGAGTGGTAAAAAAATTTGTTGATCACCCGCATAACAGTGAGAAATTAACCTGAACAAATGATTTATTTTGGATACGTCGTTAATGAATATTGCAAAGAGCGTAACACCAAGCACGAAACCTTGAGGGAAAGCCATATTTAGCAAGGATAAATGAAGATTTTTAACCCACAACTTGAACTGATTGCGTTCGCACCAAAACCTGGTACTTTGATATTTTCTCGATATTTTAGCAAAATATTTCATAAATGTTTAAAAATCATGATCTTTTTTGCTTCGCAATATTCAGTTTTCAGGTTAAAACCATGGTTATAAAAATGTTTCAAAGTACGAGTATATAAACAATAATGATTAAAATTCAAGGCCTATTTTTGAGGTCTTTAACTACAGCATCTTTCAATTAACAAACACATACATATCTCAATACACACTGTGCGATATTTTATAATAAATTCAATAAAACGTTAAATAAGCAATTCAAAAATCAGGAACTTTTCCGCAAGTCTCTACGCATTAAATAAAATTAAAATAAAGAAAATATTCAGCGTGTAGTTGGCGGATATGACTCGTAGTAGAAATGTTAACGTACTAAAACAACTAGGAAGCTACTGTCGCTACTGACGCTAGTGACGGAGTTTAATTGAACGAAATCGGCATTTTGATTTCTGGTTGGTTGAATGCCCGAAATGGCGTATGGCGTGGCAAAGAATTACGTTCTAAGTTTAAAACATTAAAACCAGACAAATTTGTGACTCACATAGACATCCCGGTAATAGAGAAGTCAATATCGGTGTTTTCAGTATTGCGTTATCTATGCTCTAGAATAAAGTGGCAACTTAAACCAGCCGATGACAGGTCATAAGCCCTGTAAATGAATAGGCTTTAATATTGCCATCATAAAAAAGTTGACCCTTTCTGTTAATTTACGTGTGTTTACAAAATATTTTTGAGCGATAAAAGTATATGTTCATATGTATATTGACAAGTAAACAGTATTTTCAACAAACACTTGATGCTGAATATTCAAGAAGTTTACCTAACATTTTCATTTAAGTGTTACTTGGATATTTTTTTAAACGGTTAAATGTTATTATATAGTTATAATATCCGTAAGTATTATACTATATTAAAAAAAAACAATTTAATTACTCGTTTGTCTTTTTTATTGACGTGAAACAGGTTGTATCAGACTCTAATGCGAAGCTCTTTTAAATCCGGGACCTCCGTGGTTATTTTAAGTACATATAAATGTTTAATCCGGGTAATAAAATTTGAGTGGGGTTACTATTATATTTAAATCCCTTAGGTATTGCCCCCACAATCGGGGTATGAAACAAACAAGTCAACGTGAATTAAAAAAAAAAACAAATTCTTTAGACGCAAATGTTCATGTCCTGCATAGACCAACTAGACTTGATTTTCCGTTGCACATTCATCATCAAAATACTCGTATTTATGAATTTATTTTTTAAAGAGACATACCCGCTAAGGCGGCTTAAAAATCAATAGTGTATGATGATTTATACAGATGTGTTTTGTATATTACTGTTGATAAATCAAGTCCTGTATTGTTCAAAATAAATCATGATTTCGTATTCATTCTTGTGTTTCTTATTTTAAAATATTGTTTTGTTTATGTATTCATACCTATGTTTATTTTGAAATGCATAAAATTATGTCATAATTCTATCGGCATTAATAAATAAATGAAATGTCGACCGCCACCAAGTTAGATATTTATTTTATATGGAATCCGAACTTTATTAAATTAATTTCTCTTTCACAGTAGTATCTGCTTGATTGTGGAATAATATGTCCCTTAATGTTAGGCACCTCCTCTTTATTTACATTTAAAACAATATTAAAATATCAGTATCTAAATATTTGAGTTGTTCTTTTCTCCTTATTCCCATCCCCGCTCCACTACCCTTTTAGAAGTGTGGTGTTTTTTTTTTCAAATTTTGTTTTTAATTTTGTATACAACTATAAGAATCTGCATAACTACCTAGAATATATCTATGTACTTGTAATGTTTCTTAAACTGAACGGTTTTGGGTGGGTTAAAATAAATGGCTCAAAGGCGACATGCCCGCCCTCATATGTATATAAATGTATGTATGTGTTGAATAAATAAACAAAATATCATTTCCAAGATATTCAATTAAGAGTGAAACTGAGTTGAAAACGCCTGTCTACTGTTTTGGTTTTATTTCACACAAATTTGTATTCTTCATACCCCAGGACACGGAATGAAGTCAATTTTGAACGCAACTAATTTAATGATACTTTGGTGTACAAATATGTTCATATTCTCTAAGGCAGTGATTCCCAGCCTTCTTTATGCAATGCCCCACCGTAGTCATTTTAGAAGTCAAAGCCCCACCGGCATCTTTTTTAATAAATGCTTTTTTAATAAGAGCTTCACACGGTGGGGCGTATGCTCCACCGTGGGAAGCACTGCTCTAAGGTATATATTTAACAAGTTGCTTCAAAGTGAATACTGTTTGTTTACTCGAAGAATGAGATTATTATCAGAGAAACATAAAGCAATGTTTCTTTTGCATAATAACACACGTTCATCGTGTTAATATACTCATTATGAACGTTCGCAAGAATGCTTTTGACAAAGAAGCTTTGATAATCATGTTCATTCTTGACATGCTCTATATGTGTGGAACTAACCCATTAAATCAACGTGTTAATTTTCTGAAAATATGATTGTTATAAGAATCGGGTTGTGGTCCTGTGGCTAGTGTCCCTGACTCACGGATCAAATGTACGAGGTTCGAATCCCACTCTATCCTAACTTGATTTACATTTTCCAATAGTAATTTCTTTGTTGTTCTCAAGATGTGTTATTTTTTTAATGTTTATATTATTTATGTCCCAAATTGAGTTGTTGTAACTCCTGGAAATGTGATTTAACGTATTATATTTGTAAAATACTTTGTGTTATGTGATTTATAAATAAAAAATAAAAAAAAATATTTACAACTCTTTGAAAATGGCCCTCAAAATGAAATATCTGGGTAAATCATCAGAACGCAAATATTTAAACTTGTTATTCTAATTATAGGTGGGTGATTTATGTAGCGCAATTTTTATGAAAATGACCTCAAGGGCGCTGTACAATATATAAAGATCCTAGCACGTCTTGCATCTATAGAGCACATGGACGGTTGGGATTCTAGTTCCTCGTTTCCGATTAAGATATATTTTAATAATAACAGATAGGAGCTTGATTACAGGACGTATTGTAGCTATTTGTAGCGCATGGATGGTAAAAAGGTTGTCGAATGGGGTCTTTCCACATTTTTTTATTATTACTGTTTTTTAACTGCCAAAAAATTACAATGACAACCTTAAATTTATTTTTTCTGGTGACGTCGGTAAAATATTTCTCAAAGGTTTAGAAAACGCATGTTTAAAATTACCTGGAAACAAGACGTATGACGTTACCGCGCCATTTTTGTTTGGGTATTTTTTCGTAAATACTTTGTATACTACTGCGATAGTGAAGGATAAAGTGTATTTTAGTATTTGCACGTTAGTGTAGTGAGTGTCCTGACGAAAAGACGGGTACGTCTCGGAACCGGTAGACATAAAAGTCAGTAAGTGGTTGTATACTAATGTTTACTAACATTGGTTAAAATATTTGATCACAAAGTTAATGCATTAAACATAAGTAATACAAATATGTAATGCGAATAGTAAGGAAATCAACATAGCGTTACTATTCTGAACCGCTCTCGCAGCCGTAGAAAATATTTTTATCTCGCGTATTTTGTTTGTAAATACGCGAAAAGTATTTTCTATGGCCGCGAGAGCGTTTGGAATATCACCCAAGTTTTTGTAAATTATAATTTCAAAAAATGATAGATTTTCTTAATGAGAATGTTTTGTAAGATACGGAACAGTAACATGGTTTTTATTATTAAATTAAAAAGCTTTATTACTTATTTTTATTGTGTCTTGTCACCAATCAACTCTCCAACTAGTTTTCGGTACTGCTTTCTATCCTAGGCATCGTGCAGTTATTTTGAATGTCATGTTCCCCGAGGTCGACTCTCACCTGAGTTTATGTGTTCCTTTCTTGAGCAGCTCTAAACAGCCTCTTGAGTGTTCTAATCCTGGTCCAGTCCCCTATGTTCCAAAGCCAGAAGATATGTCTTCTCTCCACACTTTTGTCAATCCTCTATTTTGCTTATAACTACATTTAATTAGATGCAGTGATTCTTAATTCTCTCTTCTAAGACATTGATATCAGTCAGTCACCTCAACAAAATACACATTTATTTGCATACTTGTATAATAAGGCTAAGATAGCCAGTTTGCGCCACCCAACCATGTTTAGAAGCTCGCGTATTTTATTGACCTATTTTTGACTTCTCTTGTTGGTTACTCTTGTCCAAATCAAAAAAAGGTGGGATTGAAGGGGTTGACGTCATGACTACACGGAAAAGTGTAGAGTACGAAAAGTAGATGTGTGTGTGTACGGCAAGGAACAAAACTTTCCAGCTATTGTAAATCACGATAATAAATCTAGATCTTCTTCATTAGGGGCTGTGTCGGCACATACAAAACCACCCCAAAACAAAGTTAACCCAAACTCGGTAGTAAAGTTTGCCCCCGTTCACGCATTGTCTCAGCCGGAATTACGGTTGCACGCGAACACTAATCTACTTAACTCACACACAAAATGCTACTGATTTGATTAATAAATTAATCATTACCCCTTTTGCTTCTTAGTCTCCATACTGTCATGAGAAACTCAGCTTACGGGTGATTTTATCATATCATTCTTACACATACTTAAGTTGCATCTTATTCGTTGGTACAAATCATATTATGTTGATTTGTTTATTAAGTAAATTGCTATTTCACCATCATCATCATCCCCATTATTATTCTTCTACCCCAAGTGGTGCATAAGGCACTACATTGGTACACCAACCGCATTCATCCGCCTCCGGTGCCAAACTAGGGACATTTTCTAGTGTAAACACAGTTTTTAAATAAATATTTTTTATCTACCATGTCAGGATTTGAGCTAGAGTCCTGATTACAATTGGAAGTTAAAAAAATTATCTTCGACTGTCTTAAATAAAAACCAATATTTATTTACAAAAATGAGTATATTTGCATGAATTTTTCAATAATCTTTGTCGGTAATCTATAATAAAACACGTTAAGAAGAAAAAATGTACGCATATTCTGCTTTTCATAAAAAAAACTTCATTTTACTTTGCAGAAAAAATATATTTTTTTAAAATGAAAAAATATTTTTTTATAAAGCAATTATAAATGTTTTGTACAAACAAAGTTAATCGTAACGTTTCTACCTCTCTAATAAAGTGAAATTCTCGTATTTAGGTTAAATAAGGTAAGGTTAATTGAAGATAATTGTTAATTTTCCATTGTAATCGAGGCCCTGAAACCTCAAATTCTATATTGACTTATATAACGTCATATAACATACATTTTAATTTATTTTTATTAAGGCTAAATATTTCAATTTTGCAACCATTTTTTTTAAGTCGTAAATAATCATATTAAAATTTATTGCAACAGAGAAGGAAAACATTTTTGAAAAGGTAACACTTTTATTTGACCAATTAGCGTTTTCACCCTCTAATGGGCATCTTCAGACTGATAAATATTATACAGTGTAGGGATAGTTTATATAAAACTAAATATTATCTTAAGTGTGGGTACATTTAAAAATAAGTTGAAAAAGATACAATACGCAATATTTCAATGGAACAGAGTGGAGCCAAATTATTGAAACATGTGTTGGCGGTGTACTTTAAGAGAAGATTCTATTCTACGAAAAACATTTATTGTTTTATTACAAAGTACAGGGTCCAACGAAGGGGGCTAATAAGGGCGAGTTTTTGAATTCTATCTGCTGATTTATTAAAATTCTATCACTATTTTTTTATCCTTATTGGAATTTGCCATTTTAAAACGCATTTTTAAAAAAATACAAAAATTAAATTCCTAAGATTTTTTGATAAAAAATATACTCAAAAGTTTTATACACGTACAATACAATAACTGTTTGACGCTAGACAACGCCTCCTGAAACTATAAAAAACAAAGTTTTTTGGCACTCGTTGGCAAAAAAATAACATTGGCACTCGTACAAAGACGAAATATTTAAGCTAAATTTATTTCAAAAACTTTAAGGTCATAAATTAAAGGCGAATTATCCTGTCTAAAATAAAATAACAACATTTTGAATCAATTTTTTTTTTTAATTACAGATTAAATTATGCCTTTAATAATCGTTTGAAAAAATAACATAGTTTTTTTTTTTTTTTCTTAAAAACTTTCTTAATATAAGTTTATTTTTTTGGCTTTATAGTGCAAAGGAACAATTTTGAAGTAAACACAACTGTAAGGCTTTTAATTTTACCTACAGCCAAGGTTTATTTTTAGCGTTTTTGCCCATATTAAGATACGATTATCTCTGTTCACGTATTGCATGTAGAAATAATAGAGAAAGCCTTGTTTTTTTTTCTTAGAGAATATATTTTTTTAATATTTTAATAATATGCCAGTAGTAAAATTATGCCCATAGTTTACCATGTTTGCCTATTTTGCACCTTTAATGAAATCTTGATATCCTTAAATATAATAAGCAATTATTTTGATGAAATATTTAAAGGCTTATAAGGTAAATGTTAATCTGCACTGTGTTAGTTAATGCTATTAATGTGACAGCTTTTCCGACAGCACGCGCTCCTGCGTTCATTGTTGAAAGGTAATGTCAACTAAATTATTGTGAAATTATCATTTTTGTTTACCGGAGACAATAAATTAAATAAATAATGGTTTAAGATTTATTTTTTCAATTTACTACTGAAAAAAGGCAGTTTTTAAGTAAAACTTAATAAAAAACATTGTATTTATATAAAAATATTGCAACAGAGATAAAGAACATTTTAGAAAAGGTAATATAGAATTCTAGACATCTACAGGTATTATGACTTATCATTGGGTGGTTTAAGTGGTCACATTACACACTGTGTAATATTCACCATTCTGCTCATATTTAAACATCTATATTCCTTCGATTCTTTCATCTGTTGAAATTCGTGTAATTGAACAATTCACTTACAATACTAGGCAACGCCTGAAAATTTAAGTTTTTCCATTTCTATACCTCTTCATGGACCAAGTGTTCTTCGTCTTTGTTGTTATTTATTTTAATTTTTTTATTATTATTATTTTTTTTTGCAGAACAACAGACCAGGAGGCCCAATTACAGTGGTGAATTACATCACAAAACACCTAGGCTTGAGAAAAATCACATTTAATTTTTTTGTGTTCTCACCGGGAATCGAACCTGGAACCGTCCGTGAGTGAGTCAAGCGTCTTGACCACTACACCACGGAGGCCACCTATTAGAGGAGGTAGTAGGAGGAGGCCGGCTATATGTTAATATAAACAGCTCTCTAGGGAGTTAAATCCAGTCTTTGTCCACAAAAAAATGAATTAACTCAAAATATTGTTGATAAATCCACCTGGTCTATAAAGAAAAATATAAATTGAAAAACTAAAATTTTCAGTCGTTGCCTAGTTGGAGGTGAAATAATTCAATTACGTGAATATCACCCGGATAAATAAAGGTTTCAGCTTTTTAACTTCACAAACATAAACAGATGAAAGAATTGAAAGGATAAAGATGTTCAAATATGGGCAGAATGGTGAATGTTACACAGTGTGTAAAGTGGCCACTTAAACCAGCCAATGACAGGTCATAAACTTTGTAGATGCCTAGACTTCTGTATTACCTTCTTTTAAATGTTCTTCATCTCTGTTGTTTTATGTTAAATAATGTATAAATCTTTTTAAACTATATGTGCGTCTTTATCTATAAAAGATTTACGAAAAACAAATATTATTTAGAATAACTACGTTCGAATAAATTATATTAAGTGCAAAAATAAGATGAAATGCTGAGACCGGTAGCTTTTTAAGCACTTTGCAGAGAAAGCTTTTCCAAAACCTTAGCAAAGGAGCTTTAGTTTATGTGAGAAATGCTTACTGAAAACCGCAAACGAACGTTATTACCAACACAGCTGGGCTTCCTATAATTATTACAATATCACAGTTTTAACATATTACTCTCGTGTGAGGCACGTCTCAAAAATTAAATTTAAATTAATAATTTAGAGTCTGTAAGTACTGAAAGATGGATAACATTTTTAAAGAGGAAATACGGAAGTTTGAGCATTTACAGGAACTATGAGTATGCGTTTTGACAAATAAAGATCTTGGGGTCATCAATCAAAACAGATCGACTTTTTGCTCACGTCAAGAGAACATTTGACCTTGCATTGATTGGGATTTATAGCACCGTAGCGGACTTATTGTTAAAAGCAATAGTTTCCAGCAAACCAATTTTTTTTCTTGACTGATCGCCTTATCGTCTTGTAACAGATGATAAAAATGGGTATTTTTTTTACAAAAACAAACAGTCGACAATGATATAATAACATAAAAAAGATACGGTTTCAAGACAGACCAGCGAAGTTTCTTAATAAAAATCATACATATTAAATTGTGGTACAACAAAAGGGTTTGTTTGTGCGTATTTGTATGAGAGGAAGTGTAGAAGTGTGTTTGTGTGTATTTGTGTGGATGTAAGTGTAAGCATCATTAAATAGCCAGTGAGAGCGTATCGCAGCAAATTAAGGGGCATGTTAAATATATTAATAGATAAAAAAAAAAGCATTACAGTTTGATCAAAAACAATAGAGAAAATAATTAGAACATTAGAATAATTTTGGAAAGTAGGTTAAAAGAGTATGAAGTGAACTATTATATTGTGACATCCTTTCCTATCAAAGGCCAGTAGTGTTGCTCACCCTTGATGTTGAAATTGTCAAACGTAGTACTTATCTACTGACATTTTTTTCGCAGTGACGTGATTAAATTGATGTATTTAATAACTTTTGAACAAGCAGTGCTACATGCACTATTATTGGATTTATTCTATTGCGACTTATATGAAGGGCGTCAGAGTTAGGAAATTGAAAAAAAATTACGTTGGTTATCCAATCTGATTTTTTAAATATTAATGAAATGACATATTTATTGTGTATGCAGATAATTGGTAGAATTCCAAAATGAAATTTTGTGAGGTATCCAAAATAAGACACTTTATTGGATTTAATTCTATTTTTTATTTTTAAATATATGTGACGCTTTCCGTCTTGTTAGGACATAATCAAACTCTTTTGTTTGTCAGCAAGTTGTATAATGTCCTCACAAGACGAAACGCGTCACATATATTAAAAAAAACTAAAGTAGAATTAAATCCAATAAAAGTGTTTTTTTTTATATATTACAGTAAAATTGCTATTGTATTATATGTGAAATAGGTTTTGCTACCATTGGTGTCTCCAAGGATGAATGAAAATATTTGACAAAGGCCCTCCATATAATTTACCAAACTCACAGTGAGAGGGGCTGTGAAATGAGTAGAGTTAAAATCAATAAAAATCACGATACACGAGATGAAAGTTTTACAATAATAACTCGTTTATTGACAAAAAAAACGTAGTTTTTTATGAGTGAAACCGATAGAAAAACCCATGATTTTGGATATGTGAAGAGATTTACTTTCAAAAATGATCAAAATACGCTACGTTTGGTTTACCAATCAGTGTCCGATACACCACTGAGTATAAAAAGGGAAATGGCAATGATGATAAATTTCGCCATTCGATGACATTCGCGATATCGCATTTCGACAGCACAGCATTCCATTCCAAGAGATGACTTAATACTTAATATAAATCTGAGCTAAAAAATCGTCCCCAAAGGAAGAAGAATGGCCAGCGGAGGGAGCAAGTATCGTCACGTTAGATCACGTCGGTTTTATTAGGCAAAACAAGTAGTACAGTAAAAAGTACTGACTGTTTCAATTGGTCTACTGTAAATTATTTTCAGTATGTCACTCTCTTCCGCATACGCGTCACTTTTGTTCATCGTTTCACTATCTTCTCGGCTAACTAAGCAAGACAGAGACTGGAGATAGCTTACGACTAATAAATACTGGTAACATATTGATAACGTAACGTAACGGTAACGTTTTTCAACATTCAAATAGCTATTTTACAAGCATTGATTAAGAAAAAAACATTACTTACCGGTGAAAGGTTATACCATCGATATTCTTATCTTTTTCAGATCGATTTTACGTTTATACGCATTTTAGTAATTGCGAGGAGAAAAAATTCAAAAGTAGCCTGAGAATGTTCACAACAGACTAAAGTCTATTATATTCACAAAGGTAATGTTATCACCGGTTTTATCAAACAAATGCCAATCGGCCGCAGGTTGAGGGACCATATTTTGAACGCTCAGGTTTACTCTAGTTATATAACTCAATGCAGCATTCATCCTATTTTCATCTTTGTTTTTCTTATTCCATACTTCGCTTCCATAAATAAAAAAAGGTAAGGATTCCGTTGTGAAAGATATTCATCTCCGTTTGAATAATTTATTGAAATGTTGTACGACTTTCTACTATCATTACTTCTTAACCGTCAAATTGATTATTTTCTAAGCGAGTATCTTAACAAGTCACGTGAGAGTATAAAGTTTTAATGGCATTAAACCTTAATTAATTTAATAACTATTTAATAATGATTAGGACTCTTGGGCCTCGATCCAATAAGGGACTGTGATTGATCACTTGTCAAGTGCGTTAACCACAAAGCGAGGGTTCGATAGTTTACCAAATTTACAACTAGAACCTCTTCCTTCTTTGTACGGCTGACAAGGAACCAGACTCCAAATGACATGTTTTCCTTGGGAATAATTAAGATGTTGACATCGGTGCAAACCTTCACTTTATTATGTGTATACCTGAGTTGTAAAAGGTATGAACATATCGATTCAAATACTTCAAAATCTAATTATATTTAACAATGTTTGAATATGTCCAAATGCTTGCAGACTGGCTGGATTTCCTCCCAAGAGAGTTATTTATATTTAAATTTATTTTAACAGAGAGAGAAAACGTTTTTAATAAGGGAATATGGAATTCTAGGCATTTACAGGGCTTATGACCTGTCATTGGCTGGTTTGAATGGCCACTTTACGCACTGTGTAACATTCACCATTCTGCCCATGTTTGAGCATCCACATTTCCTTAACTCTTCCGTCTGTTGACTTGTGTGAAGTAAAAGAGCTGAAACCTTTATCACGTGGGAGAGATTCATCCGGCTGAACCAAATCAAGAAAAAGGTTTCAGCTCTTTTACTTCATAAAAGTCAACAGGTGGAAGAGTTGAAGAAATGTGGATATTCAAACATGGGCAGAATGGTGAATGTTACACAGTGTGTAAAGTGGCCACTTAAACCAGCCAATGACAGGTCATAAGCCCTGTAAAAGCCTAGACTTCAATATTCCCTTCGCAAAAATGTTTTCCCTTCCTGTTGAAATAAATTTAAATAATTATATTTATAATAAAAGCGCTTTGTGCATTACCAGTTATTATTTATTAAACAACCTACTGATTTCGGAGCTACACAAACTCAATTATCGTAGTATAATTAAGAAATTAATAAAAAAAAAAAATTGAAAAGTTTATTAACTAACTGCCTAAATTTAAGTTTAAACATTTTTTGAGACACAAGTCCCAACTCCACGGAAATAAAGTCCTGTGTTGAGTTGGGACGAATATATGTACAAAACATTTAAAGTAAATATCACTATGTGTACTACATTTAACAAAAACATCATAAAAAAATTAATGGGAAATCAAATATTAAAAAGAACATGCAATAAAAAAACATGTAAAATATATGCAAAAATAAAAAACAAAATTGAAATAAAACCAACTGAAATATTTGAAACACCATCATAGAGTTTCTTACCTAAATCTTTCCCCCTGTCCTCAAGACTAGATTTTCCTAGTTCCAGTCTTGAAACTCTTCTTTGAAAATAGATTTTGTCATTGAGAGCTTTACAGAATCTCCCAAAATATTACACAAATCCAAGTGTTATTATTTTAATTTAGATTAAATAATGAAAAACCTCAAATATAAACTAAATAATCCAATGATTTATTAAGTCCCGTGGAGCTGGGACTTATGTCTCAAATAATGTACAAAAAATTTATGTTTGTAAATAAAAACATATTTTTTTAACATTATATATTTTGTTTCTTTTCCATATGAACACCCAACTAGTACTGAGCACAACCCGTGTCGAGGCATTCATTAACATTATTTATATTATGTTCCTAGTTACAATAGTTGATTTCAAAATTAAAATTGAACCCTGATTTTAATTTACTTATTTACTTTATTTTATTTTTCAAAACAAAAACAAAAAATCGGTCAACTTTTTCGCCTTGCAAAGATTCTTACAAAGGAATCTAAATATGAGATTATACTCTTCAGTCACTGGTTTTATTTTTAAGACACATTATTATAACGTTATAAATGAAAAAATATCCATCGAAAAGATATAAAAAAATTCTTTATGGAATTGCCGTTGATAAAATTGAATTTGTTTACTGTAAATTTGTATCTTAATGTATTCAATTTCGTTATAAGAAAAGTTACCTCATTATCCGTTTTACAAAGAATTTCCGATTGATTATTCTATTGAACCGTTGTTTAATAGATCCAATCCGATTAATCACATGATTTTACGTATATATCAATACTGCTGTGGTAATATCTACACATGATAACAAGACTAAGTTCTTGTGAATTCTACAGATAACTCATCAAACTTTGTGGACTGAATATAGTTAGAGGCAACATTGAATTTCAGAATCGTATATATTCCAGACATGGGTCGAATTAAGTTTTACTTGCTCCAGGGGTTGACTATGCACGAATGTATCAAATGAAAGTGTTTGCGATCGTCTATGGGAGCGATCGTATTTGGTACTAAAATACTTTGTTAGGAAATCAAATTTCCTTTAGCCAAACAAAAATCTGATGCTTCGAATATTGGTTATTAATTCTTTGAGCTGAGCTAAAAAACATAAATGCAAAGGGTGATGTAATGTCGTGTTATATTAAGTAGATGACCGGATATTTTGAAATACAGGTATTTAAATATTGTGAGGCCATGATATTTCGGGAGTCTACATAAGATATAAGATTGATGTTTCTTTCATATTTTTAGTGATGAAGTTTTATTTATTGTTATCTTGAAATGCCAAGATGAAATGTAATAAGTTCTTCCGATGCACGGCGTTTAATATCTTGTCCGAGCTGACGTTGCGGAAGACTACGCGTTCGGACATGCCAATTTCATGGCGGTCGGTGTTGTCCTCTACAGTGTGAAAAAAAAAACAACATCCAGGTGGCATGATATATTTTAATCGTCGGGATCGTAGAACATCGACGCATAGGATTTTCTTTAACTTTATGTGAGAGCGGTATAAATACTTTTTTACACTTTATGTCACAACTTGATAAGTTCGAAAGTCAACCATTTAATACAGGAGTAAATTGTATACATTATATAAATTAATGGTTTATTTATTTAATTTTTCAAACCTGGAAAAAAAATCAATATCAAATATAAAAGAATATCAATGGCCCATTTTTCGAACATCCGTCGTTAATCTACGATCCAGACGATACATTATTATGTACTATGCCCAAGACAAGGAAATCATTAGTCGTATGTGTTTCACTCATTCGTTCAAATGAGTCGGTTATTGGCAGTGCGCGGGAGTGCACGATTGTCAAATAGTCGGCCTAATTATAATTTTTCTAAAACGATCCATCATTATTATATTACAATATTATTCTTTTAAATTATGGAAAAGGAATTATGAAACAGTACGTCCTTTTGTTTTTGTTCAAATGTGTGAACTTCAGAATATTCTGTGTTTTGCTTAATGTAACACGACTTTACAGTATCATTCTCAAATGATTTTTTATCACAGTTTTTTTAATGTTAAAAGCAAACATTTTACGAATGTATAATAAACACTGTTTAATCATCTTTTTTCGATAAAAATAATCGTACAATTTAGACCTGTCAAACCAAAATACAACTTCATTATTTTTTTAGTAAGACAGATATACCAAGTTAGTGTTGAATTTATCAGGCTCATGTATAAAATAGCCAAAAGCATTCTAGTAAAGAATTTATGCCATTCGTATGTTTTTACTGCAATACGTCAAATTTTAAGGAGTTGATTTCAATAATAATATCAAAATGTGAACCTAATAGTAATTGAATTAACTCATTATTTTATTGTTACAAAACGCGTATATTTGCTAAAAATACACTGATTTATTTACGATTAATTCACATATACTATATTTTTTTATTTATTATTATTTTTCATCTGATTTACTACCCATATGACTTAAATATTTTATCATCTCTCATTAATTATCAAAAATGTTTTAACGGTTCCTCTGTTTTAAGAGATTTTAATCAGGTCTAAAGAAACATGTTCTTTCTCTTCCTCAATACGTCTTCATTTACTTTTATTTGATTTTTTTTTTCACGTTAACAACCAGTTCCAACATTTAATAATTGAGATACACAAATTGCAAGTTTTGTTTTTGTACCTTTTTATTTTTTCTCGAATACGTTTGAAAACTAAATTTATACAAAAAACACAGATTGTTTTATTGGTTAGTGGGAAAAATAATGATGAAAGAAACAAAAAAATTAAAGATGAGGAAAGGCAGAGTATGAACCATAGCGGGAATGTTTTTAATTTTTATATTAAAAATAATTACAACATTTATAAGTGAGTAATAGTATACTTACCATTTATATATATATTTGCGTTCGTTTTCGGCATCGCGCGTCGTTCAAATGATTCTAAAACGAAAACTCCTACGCCATACTAGTTCACTCGAATACTCTATATTCTCCAGCACAGTAGGCTATTTAACCAATTATATTAAACCTAGTGGCAATTCAGTAACCTTACATGGGAAAATAATTTTGTTTTATTTGTATGTTGAGCAATAAGCAGGGTTGGTGTTTTGCCAAGGTAGCGTGCTACAATATTGACGTAGTGAGGGTTGTCAGGATCAGGATTACAGCTTTTGCAAATATGGGACGAGAGATCCTTGGGCAAGGCTATAAATCGATATAAAGGAGCTTACCCAAGACTTTGGGTATCGAACCTCTTAACGAGTTGATGGTATTTGAGAGATAACCTTTATCGTTTATTGACACGACCTTGAGGTGTAGACATAAATATACTGGATAAAAACGTGGAAAATATTATTTCGTGTGAAATAAATTATTATGTCTGTCTACAAACGACTTTTTTGTATTATATATATATGTATTTTACTCTCAACTAGGAATAAATTACAAAATACATTTTTATAGCCTTTAAGACACCCATAAAAGAAAATATAAGATAAAATTATTAATACATAAATATTTTTAGTGAAGGACTGTTATTTAAATATTTCATTTGGTTATTAATTACGTGCAGAGTAGAATTTATGGAGGATGACATATTTCAGGCATCCACTTATTTTTTGAAAATATTTAGTGTTATTGCTGACATGTTGTGAAATAAATTGACATACTCGTATATTAAAAATATGTTTGTGATTTTTCACAAACTAAGGTTATATTATTTCAATTTACTATGTACCTTATTTTATTTTAAGTTATAAAATAAGATATAGCAAAAAAAAGTGTTTTTCAGTAAAATAAAGACCTACAGTTTGTAAGTGAAAATACTTGATGGAAGATCATTGTAATTTATTACAGAAATAAAAGACGAGTGAAACTTTAGTCCACAAATTTAGAATATCCAGTGACCAGTTCCACATACATTCAACTCCTTAAAAAAGATACCAGTCTGGAAGATGTCGCGAAAGCGATGAAACCGGTCACTGGATATTCCAAATTTGTGGATAAATGTATCACTCGTCTTTTATTTCTATAAAAAATTATAATAAAAATTACCTTTATTTTAATAAAAAAATAGACAGTTTATAGGAAGTAATATTAGAAGCTGTATAAAAATTAGGAACTTATTGAAATACATAAATACGAATAATTAATAAAAACTCCGATTTTAAAAGATAATAGATTGGCACTTTATAACACATTATATATATTTTTTTATTTTATTTTATTTATTTTTAATAGCATAATTATACATTTTTACAATTTAAAAAAAAAAATCACTTGTTATATTTTTACTAAAACTAAAATCCCACCAAGCCACTTTTTGTAGCTTGTTGGTGAAGATTATATATATTTACAAAAGTATGCCAAATAAAAAAAATATCAATATTATTAGAAAATTTCCGAAATGTCGTAAAACTGGCCCTTACTATTTTATAATAAATAGAAAACGGGTTGATTAAAAATTGTTTAACAGAAATATAATTTTTTTTTTTTTTTTTGATACGAAAGTGTCTTGTTCTTTGTTATTACAATCAATATCTGCAAAATACTGTTATATTTATCTTTTCCTGAACAATTTTTTTTCTAAACTCCTTGAAAATGTTATAATTAATATTTTAAATCAACGCAATAAAAGTGTTGTTTTATCTCATAAAGACAGTTCATAATATCAATGGTAAAACATTTAAGTTTGTAAGGGAAAATTCTTGATGGAAGTTCTTTGTAATTTATTATAGAAAAGACGATAATACTTTAATCCACAAATTTGGAAAATCCAGTGACCGGTTTCATCGCTTTCGCGACATTTTCGAGACTGGTACTTACTTACTGGACTTATAAGGAGTTCAATGTATTAATAAGAAACAGAGGTAAGGATAGATAATTCAAAATTACATAAAATCATATGAAAATGAAAAAAATTGTATGATTTTGAAAAATTAAAAATAAACAATTTAAAATTAAAATAATGAAAAATAATTATGAAAAAAAACATGTAATCATAAAGTTAGATGAAAAGAAAAAAATAAATAATTTTGAATTATTTATCCTTATCTCTGTTTTGTATTTTTTGTTTTTTTAATTTATTTGGGATATCAACAGTAATACATGTAACAAAAATATAACAAATAAAATATACAGGGAATAAAACCAATGACAGTTATCCACAGAAATACATTGAATAGACGTACAATACAAACAATTGTGTTTGTGTGAGTGTAAGTGAGTGAGAGGGTGGGTGAGTGGATGTTATATTGGAATGAGGGTGGACATGTGTGTAAATATTGCACAAGTGTCAAGTGTCGAAAATGTTAATATAAATAAAATATTGAGAATTAGAGATAAAATAAAAAGTAATAACATAAGATAACATAAGACTTTATTATTGAAACTAAGTATAAGACAAAAAAGTATGTTTTAAGACGCGCATTTTAAATGTTATTTTTTTACAATTAAATGGAATGGGATCAAATGGATTATTAAAATACATTAAACTCCTTTATAAAGATACTAGTCTAGCAAAAGCAATGAAACCGGTTACTGGATTTTCCAAATTTGTGGATTTAAGTATCACTCGTCTTTAATTTATATAATAAATCAATGGTAAAATAAGCACCTCGTTTCACTACAATTATTTACTCAAATCAACAATATTTTATCAAACAGTATCCACAAATTTGAACTCATCAACATTATAAGTTGGGTTTGTTTTGTATACTTGAAGGTGTAAATCTGCTTAAGGTCCCGCGGAGTCAGGTGTACTAAAAGAGGGTTCGCACGCTTTGAAGACTTTTGAAATAGCTGAAGTCTTATCGAAATAACAAATTAATCAAGTTAAAACGGAACGAATCACTTTACGATATTTAATTTTGAATTAAAAATCTAGATTAACAAATCACAACAGGGACGGAGAATTCCTCAAATAAGGGAATATGGAAGTCTAGGCATTTACAGGGCTTATGACCTGTCATTGGCTGGTTTAAGTGGCCATTTTACACCTTGTGTAACATTCACAATTTTTCCTATGTTTGAACATCCATATTTCTTCAATTCTTCCATTTGTTGATTTTAGTGAAAGCAAACAGTTGAAACCTTCATTGTTGTGAAGAGATTCATCTGATTTAATTATTTCACATACTAGGCAACGACTAAAAACAATTTTTAATGGTTTCATTACAATATTTGAGTTTGTCCAAATTTTCGTAGACTAAAAACTGGATTTCACCCGCTCGGAAGTCATTAAGATTAACAACTTAACCAGCCAACACTTAAACCAACCAATGACAGGTCATAAGCCCTGTAAATGCCTAGACTTCCATATTCCCTTAGTTAAAGTATTCTCCATCCCTGTTGTAATTTGTTAATGTTAATGTCTCCCGAGGGGATGAAATCCAGTCTTTTGTCTACGAACATTTGGACAAACTCAAATATTTTAAGAAAAATTCTAGAGTTTGAACCCAGAATTCTGCAGTACTTTCCATGTCAATTTATGTTGTAGATTTGAAAAATTTAATTACTTTGCCTTGATTTTATGGATTGTGTAATAACAAGACCTTAAATTATATGAAATAATAATTACATTGATTGAGTTCACATTGAAACTTTTAACATGAGTATATTTATAATTCAACTAAATTTTTAATTATGAAACAAACCGGATGCCACCTCCTTTTGGAACACATTTCTTTGTTTTTTCTTTGAGACATAGCGTTTAATTTTAATTTTAAAAAAATACTAATATTTCTTTGATTACTGTAGTAAGGAAGCAAACAATTTATCGAATCAGTTGGAGACTAGTAACATATATATGTTAGCGAAAATGTAATGTCAATATAATATTATCAATATGGTAGTTAATATTTACCACGGTTCTAGAATTTAAAAAAGGATTTCACATATGGTGCGTTTTTAATATTAATTTAACTTTTTCTGCATTATGTGAATCGAACATTGGCAAGGCGAAGCAATTGTCATGAAATTTTTGTTTTTATGTTTTTATATTTGTAAAAATAAAATAAAATGTTTAGTAGACTCACATCAGTGTCTGATTTCTAATATTAAAAAAAAATATAAATATATATTCATCCATAAATGTATATTTTTTTGTTTCAATCAAAGTTTACAATGAATTGTTATAATGCAGTTAATGCTGTTATACTCGTATTTTCATGATAAAAATGCAAACACAAATATGTTTTTCTTTTTTGGAAAAAAAAAATATTTGCCTTCTGATTTATCCAAATATTTAACATTGAGAGCCTTTTTTAGCAAGTTGTAAAAATGACACTAATAGAAATTGAGAATCAGGTTGGGGTAGAGTGGGATTCGAACCACGGACCTTTGAGCCGTGAGTCCCAGACACTAGCCACAGGACCACAACCTGACTCAAAATATATATTAAAGGATGCATTGCAAAGAAATTGGTTAACCTTTATGTAACTTTCAGACACTGCGTATTTTTTAATACTCAGTGCTAGAATATACAATATTTAGTTTTAATTAAAGTAGAACATGATTGCATATACGTAAAATAAACCGTGCGTCGTTTTAAAATACCTTTACTGTAAACTTGCGTTTATGTTAATTTGATTATTCTTACCTTCTTCTTCTTCCCAATCAGTTTGCGCTAAGGTCCCACTAAACAGCACTAAAGCCGCCATACACAAAACAGCCCACATATTTTCCGAACCAACACCACACTTGATTGTCAAAAGATGTCGTAAATAAGCTTTTATCACATGACACTATCAACGAAATCCATCATTTACCGTTTGAATTAATCACAAAACATCCAGAAATATGTTTATTCAAGTTCCAGATATAAAAGCTAAAAGTTTTCACTAAAGGCTATGTTTACACTCCATTATATTTCGAAATTCCTCCTGATAAAATTATGGAATATTTGAATACCCCTTTAAACTTTTCTCAAACTTTTTCACTGGGATAAGTTTCTTAAAGGGGTCGTTTGTTAGGCTCCGTCCTTACTCGGATTACAAGGGTGCATTATAATTATAAAGGGGTGATTTTAAACATTATTTTAATATTGAAGCTTTCGCTGTTGATTGTGTCGAGTAATTTCGCAAATAAAGTTGCGGTCAATGGTTTTGACGCACGCCAATTTCGAAGTGATCCTATTAACACCGAGATTTTACTTTATTTACACCAATTTTAAGCAATTGTGTTTTAATTTTATTTTACAATTATAAATTACATAAAATGAATTCAATATACACAACTTTGTGAACACTCGTCCTTGCTGGAATCTGAAACAATAAAAATAAATTACTTTTAAAAATAAGCCTGCGGAAACAAATAAAATATATAATTCATATTTAAGGCACTCAAAACACTGTCAATGCAATGAATATTGTAGCTCTGCGTCATTTTAGACAAGTATAATTAATTTTTGGTACCATGTTTTCTATTGATTAAACACATAATTATAAAACTCGCTTTATTTTTTCTCAGAGTTCCCAAAATTTTGTAATAAATATGACAGTTGAACTTTGTATTACGTTGTATATTTGAGATGGGCTGTGGTTCTGTGATTCGTGTCTCGGAATCGTGGATCAAAGGACCGTGGTTCGAACCCCAATCTACTCCAACTTAATTCTTATTTTGAGTGAGTTTTTTGCAACTCGTTAAAAATGGCCCTCAAAATTAAATATTGGGGTTAATATTAAGAACGCAAATATATTTTATTTTTTTAAATAAAAATTGATAGTAAACTTAGATTTAACATTTATGCAGCTAAAGTAAAATAAGGAATTAGCTACTCGATCAAGGGTCTTTATCTTATTAATAGAGTATAAAATACGTTTCAATGTAATTAATTCGGCCTTAATTCTCCAATGACCCGTTTATGTCGTATTGTTAACTCAAGACAAGATCTAGACTTTTTTGGATTAAGTTTACAACGGTTTAAACGATCACTAAACTAATAGTCCAAATCTTGTCTTGATGTTCCTTATGTTTGTCAATGCTTCTTTTCCTTTTTAAAAATTTTTTTTAACCCTTTTTTTCTTTTCTTTTCATTTAATATTAAAACCCTATAAATTGTATAATTTGACAATTTCTAATAATAACTTAATAAATAACGATTGCTGACATAAATCTGATATTACTGTTTTTTTCATTTGACTGTTGAATAAAAAAGACATTCATTTTAAATCGAATTAAATTATACTGATAAACCTCTACTATCAAGAAACAAATTGTTGTGGAATTTTTCTGTTTATTCGTTATATTTATTTTATTATTATTACAATTGTGGACAATTTACAAAGCGCCATTTTTGTGGAAATCACCTCAAAGGCGCTGTAAAATAAATATCTCAACACGTCTTGCAGCTACATAGCGCATAAATGGTTCATATTATAACCCTCATTTCTGAATTCTCATATTTAAATTCCAAGAAATAAAAATAGTTGTAATGTTTCCATCATTTTGATACTTTCTACTTTATCCTTTGTGGTTATTTGGGGTGGAGTACAATAAATACGAAAAATATACAAATAATTGTTTGCAAGAAAAACCGTAGCTGTCGGAACATAACGAAACTAATAATGTTCCATATTTCATCACTGTCTATCGCATGTCACCTACTTGAATTGTGCCACCAGTATATAATATATCACCATCACATATTTCCGTTTCTAGCTCCGAATAGAAGACGGATACAATATCTAAAACGTCAACTGCCTATCTTTGGGCTGAGTGTCGTATATCTTTATTTTGTCCCATTGGTTATTATGGCACTGTTCATACGAACTCACTCGCGGTAGAGTCTCCATTTACCGAAAAATTCCTTCAAACCCTTTGCTGAAAAATAAAAGCGTTTTCTGGGTTTTTTTTATCAACAATTTTGATTTTACGAGAAGTGTTAGAAAAATAACAGGAATTTTTAAATTTCGCCAGTTTAAAGAGTCCGATTGTCAATTTTTTTTTCAAATTATGCTGGTTTATTATGCTCCTGAATTTTTCCAAAATGTTGAGTTCTATTCATTATTTACTTTGTCTGTGGCAGCCACTAAGGTTAAGTTAGGTAAGGTTAAGTTTTCAAATTTTTAAAATTACTCGATATACCTGTTATTCTTTCTTTCTTCTGAGCTACGCAAGACACGTTTTTACACGTTCAAACTACTTTTAATTACTTTAAGAATTTGATATACTAAAATAAAATAAAATCACTTTGTTTTTATGTACCACTTATATTTTTTTATAATTTGACAACCAACTAGTTTCGGCAATACTCTATGTCTCCTTCAGGGTTAATTACAAAAAAAAATGTTAAAAATTGTTAATTGCATTTTTTTTGTAATTAACCCTCAAGAAGGCTTAGTATTGCCGAAACTAGTTGGTTGTCAAATTATAAAAAATATAAGTGGTACACAAAAACAAAGTGATTTTACTTTATTTTAATATATTAAATAATAATGTTCCACAGACTAAGTGCTTCAAACATCAAAAAACTTTTAGAACTGTTTCTAATAATTAAATATTGCTATTTTTACTAAAATGTGTCATTATTTTTGAAGATGTATTTTAAATTAACATAAATTTATTGTCTTTTATTTTCTTAAAAGTTTCTTTTCTTTTTTTAATTCAATAAAATATGTATGTATATAAACATGTTTTTCCTTTTTGAAAATGTTTTTTTTTTTTGCATTTAAGCATGTTTTTCTTATCCTTATTTATTTCAATTCTTATCTTCTCATAATTTTTATATTATCTTCAATTACGCTAATACGTTAACAGTAGAAATACAAATTTTTTTAAATAACTTTTTTGATGTGAAATTAATTTTAAACTTCTTTCATTAATGTTTTTTTTCCTTTTTTTTGCTCTAAAAATAGTTAATTGATAACCTTAGATCATATTATTGAGATAAGATATAATAATAATATACCTAATATGAAAACTTTACTGGTCCATAAGAATTATGTTCAACTGTACATACTATAACACTGTGTAACTGTAACTAACAAAAAAAAACTTTTTTTGTCTGTTAATTTCATTTCCATAATAAATGAAGTGCATAAGATCCTAATTAATAAACTAAGACCCGAATGGCTAATCAACTGATGCCCGCAGGGCCCATAAATCGAGGCCCGAAAGGCCAAATATCCTAACACGTAACTGTATTCTGCTAGAAATTAATAATTTCTTTACGTTACTTTTTTTTTTTAAATAGATCATGAACAAATTAAATTGACCGTTATAGGAAACACGGCCTTAATATTATTACATTCTGGCGTAATGCCCTTAAATTCCTCGTCATGGGACCTTAAAATTACGACGGCTATATATTTCTTTTTATGTCTGTAAGAATTGGGATGGTATCTACGTAGGTTTTATGTGTTTTATATGGACAAGAGTGTTTCGTGAAATTCAGCAATTGTGGACAGCATGTACGGTTAACGAATATTGATGTCCTATTCAAAAACTTCTAGTCTATAAATTCTACACAAAATATCATACTACTTGTCATCGTAAAATAAACTGAATAATGTGTTCAACCCCCAAATAGCTTCTTTAACAAGAAAAACGAAGCAATGTATTTAGTAAAATATTTTGTCTGTTGCCTTGTAAAAGTATCGCATCTGGGCGATAATAGTGGTACATGTAAGTAATAGTCATTTTTGATTTGTGTATTATATATTAATGTCTCTGAATGTATCGTCTGCTGAGAATCATAATGGCGTGAGTCTGAAATTCACAATAAAGATAAAATTTCGTTTTAAATCGAAAAATAAATAAAAAATCAACAAAGTTAACTGCTTGGTTACTTCAGATAAATTGATTCTGATTTTTTTTTATTCTTAACACTTTGTATCCCGGAATCGTGTAAACACGTGATTATATAACCACGCGTTGTGTCCCGGTCCCGTGTTTTCACGTGGTTTACCAGCGGTCTATAAAAGTGCATTTTATTGACATCTAGTGACTTTTATTGGTACTTTTTTGCTGCCAGTAAAACACCGGGACACAACGCGGGGTTATTATAATCACGTGTTTTCACAGCTCCGGGATGCAAAGCATAAATAAGGAGTGAGGCCATGTACATGTGCGAAAATTGCAATGTGGCTCTCCATAAGTCCACAGTGTTGGCAAACTATCACACGAAAATTACCAATTGAATCGTTTTAAATACAAATGAGAAGTTTCAATTGATTCAATTTAGTATTTTCATAATTATGACTTTTTAAGAAACCCTTCACAAAGCATGAAATTTCACAAAAATGGGCCGGGCATAGGGTAAATTCTATGTGTATTTATTTAGCCGGTGCTCTAAAGCTAGGGTTTCCTAGGACAGCGGTGCCCGTATCTTAACGGCCGTAGTGAACGGTGATACGGTAGACAGCCGTCGGAACGGTGACTAGAAAGTGGTTTCCTAGGATATCGGTGTTAATAAATGTTATAAAAACCGTTTTCCTAGGAAACCACTCTCTAGTCACCATTACAACGGCTGTCCACCGCATCACCGTTCACTACGGCCGTTAAGATACGGGCACCGCTGTCCTAGGAAACCCTAGCTTAAGTGTTAAATTAAAATGTTTATAATGTATATTATTTGTTTACGTATGTTTTATTGCTGTTACCTAAAACTGAATAAATCAGTTTACCTACATAAACGTCGTACAAACTATTTGGGGGTTTTTTATTTACATTATTTTATCCTGTTTTATATTTCGTTTTTCTGTGATTGCTTTAAGAAAAAACTTCAATAAATTGAAAAAAAAATTGTTTTAAAAAACCATAAAATTAATCAACTGGGCATCAACTGGCCTTGATGTTTTTAAAAAAAATGTCGACACTAACGTTTATAAAAAATAGTCATTTTTCGCCTTTTTTAGTTTAACTTGAAAATCGAATATCTGGTGTTTTTCTCATGCGATTTTCAACAGGTGATATGTTATATCCGCGTTATTAACGGCACAATTATTTCTGTTGTTTGAAAAGTAAAATGTGTACATTAAAAAACATTCTAATTTAAGTAGTAATCAAGGCGGAATGGTGATTATTTTTTATTTATTTAATGCACGAAATACACAAATTTACATAGACACAATTATATGTTTTTTATGTCCCGACTTGTTAGAAAATTCCGTGTTAAGTCGGGACTCTTCGATATATTAATCAAAAATATTTATTTACATATCAAAACAAAATACAGGTAAACAAAACAATATGCAAAATAATCAAAACAATACACTACATAATAATAGAAAAATATACGAAATAATAATAGAAAAATATAAAATAATTATGCCTAACATAAAACGAGAATATGGAAGTCCAAGCAATTACGAGGCTTATGACCTATCACTGCTGGTATTTCTCATCATTTTATTCACGGTTTTATTTAAAAAACTATATTTATTAAATTTTTTAAATGTTTATATTTCATTTTTGTCAAAAAATTTTGCGATACATAAAATAAGCAATAAAACCAGCTAATGATTGGTTATAAGCCCGGTTTATGCCTAGACATCCATATTTTCTTTACAAAAAGAGATGGCACAATTCAAAACTGAGTTGGGACATTGTTTTTTAGAATTAAGGTTAGTTTACTGATAGCGCGAGAGTATGTTACAACTATCCAGTAAAAATGAGTTTTTTGAGTTGCACCACTATTATTTATGTTGTTCGATAAAACAAATTATAATATTTTTTATTTTCAAATCATGCTAATAATTAACGATAAAATTTTATTGACGTGAATTATTTTCTTTGGTTCATAACATATTTTATCACCATATTACAACAGAGATGTAGAACATCTTAGAGAAGGTTATAAAGAAGATTAGGCATCTACAGGGCTTACGACTTGTTATTGGCTAGTTTAAGTGACCACTTTACACACTGTATAACATTCACCATTCTGCTCATATTTGAACATTTTTATTCCTTCAATCCTTTCACCTGGTGATGTTTGTAAAGTTTAAAAGCTGAATCTATTTTTTTATGCGGGCGAGATTCATCTAATTGAATTATTTTACCTACATACTGTGCAACTAGGCTTTTTTTCTCTCTTTTATTAGAAAAAATAAAAATAAACAAACTCTAAATATTGTTGATTTATTTTATCGTCTACACCAATTCCTAATAAACAACTTAAAGTTCATTGGACATTGCATAGATATTTCAATCACTGCGTATCTCAACCATCTTTGCTACATGAAGGTAAGTTTATCAGTATTACGCTTTTGGTGCCAATACAAGGATAATCCTTAAAATGTTTATTTCATATTTACCGATTCGGAATTGAATTTAAATTACACTATACACGATACATGATACAAAATAAAAAATGAAATATTTCTGCTTAAGGCCAACAATGAAACCAAGGAATTTTTAGTATTATTCAATTGAAATCTATAACCTACTTCCACTATCTATCAAAACAATTAGTAACGAGATAATCTTCATAAGTGCTATAAAAAAATGGATAGTGGAACTAGATAGAAGTAAAATGTATTGACTTATTCGCCCAAACCAACATTGAATCAACTGCTCCACAAGTGTATAGCTTATGTTAGGTTTTTGTTCATTCATTGTGCATTTTGTAACATAAATAATATACCTATAGAAGTACATAAATTTATTATAAACATAAATACGTCGTGTTTTAAATTGTCTTAATATTTTGTTAATTAAGTAAGTATTCATTGATCTTCTTCATTTATTCTCAAATGTAAAAAATATTTTTAAAAAAGTGTATTGTTAAGTGTCTTTGGCACGGTTAACCCCAGTGAGGTCACATAATTTTTATTATTAATTACAGTTCGTATGAGAAAAAATATGATTTAATAAATATTTCACGTCCCCTATTAAAATCTTGCTAGGCAAATGCGCTAACCACCTACACTACGAGACGGACTTATCACTCGTGCAGAGTTCCTGCTCTATTTCACACACAAAACTGTACTCACTATTCCCCTGGACACACTTAACAAAAAAATATAAAAGACTTCCTTTATTTGTGGAATGTCTTTTTTTATGACAGGGCTTTAATACCAACAGCACTATTGTAACAAATTCTATCATTGTACGTGCAGCCGTTAGAAAATAGGTTTATGAGGCCAAACTAAATTAGCAAGAGTGTTGATGACCGCTTCAGCAAAGTGTACAAAGAACCCCGAGGGATGCTTAGAAAACTGATTATGGGGATGCGCGGTCTGACTTTTCTTCTTTCGAACGTTTTTCATTATTTTCTCCCTCGATTATGGCACTAATGCAATATTTTTTTACACGCTAAAACAATATTAAATATATATTTTTTTTGTACAAAATATAAATTGCGCATTGGCGGGTTTTTTACCCAATGGTAATTTCTTCCAACCAACAATAAAAGTGTGTTTTTTTTTTAGTTTCAAAACATATTCGAGATAAAAAAAATTCCACTGAAATATAAATATTTGTTAATAAAGAACTTAGTGGGAAAAAAATAATAATGAGTGAAGAGGAAAGAAGGGTGGATTAATGAAGAGAAAATGAATGTTTCTCCACATGTGATTTAAACTGAAATATAAATTTGTTGCAACACAGAGGGAAAACATTTTTGAGAAGGGGATAGGGAAGTCTTGGCATTTACAGAGCTTGTGAGCTGTCATTAGCTGGTTTAAGTAGTACATTTGTTTCACCCTTTCATCTGTTGACTTTCGTAAAGTAAAAGAGATAAAACCTTTATCACGTGGGTGAGATTCATCCGGCTGAGCCATTTCGCCAACTAAGCATTCTTAGCTATGCCTGAAATTTTATTTTAGATATTTTGATCTAAATAATTTCCTAGAGAGAAAATCCAGCCTATCTACAAACATTTGGACAAAGTCAAAACATTGTTGATTAAACAGAGATACTTTAGAAACATCTTTGATAGTGGATGGGAGAAGTTCCTCAGTCGAGCCGCATGGACGCAATATAAGTTGGAGGAGAAAGAGGCATTGTTGATGGGGATGAGAGTGCTTTGAGAATAAGAACGAAGAGGTTAACTTTGAACTGATCATCACTTATACTCAAAGCACAAGATCCAAAACTGAAGGCAAAATAAACATTCCACCGGTAAAAACTTCTTTTACCCAAAGGCATTTTATTTTAAATTTATTTCAACAGCGAGGGAAAACGTTTTTGATAAGGGAATATGGAAGTCTAGGCATTTGGCTTGGTTTAAGTGGCCACTTTACACACTGTGTAACATTCACCATTCTGCCCATGTTTGAACATCCACATTTCCTCAACTCTTCCATCTGTTGACTTTTGTGAAGTAAAGGAGCTGAAACCTTTATGATGTTGGTGAGATTCATCCGGCTGAACCAAATCACCTACTAGGCAACGCCTGAAAACAATTTTTCAAATGCCAAATGCTTGCAGACTGGCTGCAAGCATTCGGACGTACTCAAACATTGTTGAATTACTACCTGGTAAAAGAAGAAGTATAAAAATTGGAAAATTGTTTTCAGGCGTTGCCTAGTAGGTGATTTGGTTCAGCCGGATGAATCTCATCAACATCATAAGGGTAGCTTAAATTCTATTGAGGTAAATAGAACTATCGGCAGCTTTTTGCCATCTAACTATTTTCTTTTTTCTCCCATGAAGCTTCTGAGCTAAATTGTAGTTGCATCTGAATTTGCAAAAATATGACAATGTGGAAGCTTATTGGCACGTAACAGTTATGTTACTGACACACAAACCACCATTTCATTGAACCCAATCGCAAGCAGCTTTGTAAGATCAATATCCGACCTTATTGTGTGTTTTCCAATTTTTCTAACTCTTCCGACATTTACAGATACGAGACCAATATACTCGGAGTAAAGTTCTTCTTACCAGACCTAAATGTTTTTCGTTTTAATTTTGATTTGAAATTCTTCGTTCTTCGTCGTTCATCGAATATTTCTTCAAAATAATAGCTAAATCTATGCATTTTGGGTATGGAAAATATTGATATTCAAACATGGGAAAAATAGTGAATGTTACACAGTATGTAAAGTGACCACTTAAACCAGCCAATGTCAGGTTGTAAGCCACGTCTATGCCTAGACTTCCAAATCTCCCCTAAAATGTTCTGTCTCTGTTTTATTTTTCGATCTTAATAGCTCCCTAGAAGGTGTCATCCAGTCTTTCGTCTACAACATTTGGACAAACTCAAAATACCGAAAGTAACATTTTGTATCAAGTACACATATTTTATACTATCTCACTGTTGTTAGTTTGTATGTTGAAAGCATACATATTATCGTCGCTTTAGTTCGTTTTTTAACAACCAACCATTTTTTTTTAAATTAAGTTAAGTGTGTACACTCCCGTAGGATATTTGAAAAAGCCTTTATTTATAAAATTCAAATGATTTTTTAAAAAATGATTGAAGGGTTTTTATTTATGCTTATTTCGTAAAAAAAACTTTGAAGCTCTATTTCTGCTGATTTGTGTTTGGGTTTGTTGTAAACAACGAACTTAAGCGACAATATATCAGAAGTAAATTTTCATATAAGTTTTGGGCGCTTTAAAGACTTTCTGTACGTAAAACCAAGCAATTATTAGATATTTTAAGCTATTACATAAATCATAACAATACGTTTTAAATAAAATATTTTTTTAATATATACGGCAGGTTAATGCAATACTTATTAAGTTTGATGAATCTATGACCGGTTTTATTGATCTCAGATTATCATCATACTGGCATAGTTTTCAAATAATTTACATTAAGTATGTATGCTAGGGGGTTTTTGTAAACGTCGTTACTGACGGTGTTTTTCTGAACATATTTTTAAAAGACAATTATCTCAATATTGAATATTGTCTTTTTTAAAAATAATTAAGCCTTTTACCAAGCTCTTTCGTATACCCTTATTGTTATTAATACGCGTTGTAAAATATTTTTCACAAATACTTACGCACCCACATATGATAGAAATAATCATCATTTCAATAAAAATACCGGATAAAAAGTTCTACATGCTGAAAATAAAAAAAATGATTAGACGATTTGGAAACCTTAAAATTAAAAAAGTAAAAAATTAAAACAATTATAAATAACCGAAAAAAAATAGTCAAGCCCACTCTTTTCTAGTTTTAAAGGTCGTATCCATCTTACTCTACGCCTGCCAACTTTACAAGAACAATGTGATAAAAATATTCGACTCCATTTGTTTAAATTTCATTCATTTGTTTAAATAGAATATTCAGTGATAACTTTTGAATCAAAGTGGGATTAAATTCATTAAAAAATTTAACATCAATAAAAAATGCTTTTGTAGCTTTGAAACGAGGTAGAAAATTTTTTTTTGTCTAAAAAACGTTTTTTTTGTATTTATTTTGGTTTAAAACATCCAGTTGATAAAAATTCAAAACGTTCGTAAAAATTTATGTGACGGTGATAATGATTATCTCGTGTTTAATCCTGATAAAATATTTTGGCAAATACATCAGAAGTCAATCCTTAACAGAAATGTATTTTTTCTATAAACCTAATTATACTTTTCTACTCGGTTAGAAAAACTATTTTACCCTCACGCGACGAAATATTGTTTCAAGAGAAGGACTTAAGATACAATATTTCTTCAGTTTATCTTGCTTTCATTAGCTTTTCCATCGCATATGGATATACTTGATAGAAAAAGACAACCCTCAATTATTATTGGGGCGGATTACGATTCTCGCTACAAGGGTTTAATAATGGTTATGAATAAAAAGATATGTAATTATGGTTTTAAGCTAAATTGAAGAAACAATATTTTGAGTTTGTCCAAATTTTTGTAGACAAGGACTGGATTCAACTCCCTGGGGAGCTGTTTATATTAACATATTACAACAAAGGTTTCAGCTCTTTAACTTCACAAACATCAGAAGATGAAGGAATTGAAGGAATATAGATGCTCAAATATAGGCAAAATGGTGAATGTTACACAGTGTGTAAAGTGGCCACTTAAACCAGCTATTGACAGGTCATAAGCCCTGTATGCCTAGACTTCTATATTACCTTTTCTTAGATGTTCTTAATAAATTGAATAAGTATTTTGCAGAAAAAAAACAAAAAGCCAAATATGTTTGTTTATTATGATTTTAAATGGACTTTTTTTTTCATTCTAAATACGATTGACTGCAAAAGTAGCATAAAAAACCTCTAGTGATGTGTATTAGGATCCTAGTTGGACTTTTTAGTAAAATGGCTAAAAAACTTGAGTACGTTGTTTTGTTTTCAATTTATACCGTTACCCAAGCAATAAATAAATATTTGTGTAAAGAAAACAATTTTAAATAACACCAAACGACAAAAAAAAATTACATGTATTATTATTTAAAACTACTTCTTAGATAAAAAGTAAATA
Organism: Micrasema longulum; assembly: GCF_059751315.1. Lineage (NCBI taxonomy): Eukaryota > Metazoa > Arthropoda > Insecta > Trichoptera > Brachycentridae > Micrasema > Micrasema longulum. The sequence continues at coordinate 505,140 of NW_028277831.1, forward strand.
TTTACATATGAAAATATATTATGGTATTAAAGAAATTATAAAAAGAAACATTTTGTTTTTCTTTAATAAAATCAAGAAAAGAAATCAAAAAATTAAACAAGAACAGTAATTAAAAAGTTAAAACATTTGTGAAGAAGGTACAAAGAATTAATTCTTATTTAGAACCATTTAGTACATACTAGATTCTTTTACCCATGATTTTTTTTATTTCTAGATTATTTCTAAACTGAAACAATTAAAAAATGATAGGGTGAAAAACTGTTTGTGAGTTTGATAAAAAAAAATTGTTACAAAATCAGAAGAATTTTCTAAGTAAATTTATATCGAGAAAAAAAATATTTTATTTAATTTATTTTAAAATGGTATGAAACTTGAGCCTCGAAGATTTCTTTTTAATTTTGAAAATTTTTAAAGCGACTATACTCCAAATAATGACAAAATTTCTATTAACTTTGATCGGTTAAACTTACACATTCCGAAATAAAATTCTTTGTTTTTATAAATTCCATCAACAAAATTTCTTGTTTCAAAATGCTACACAAAAAAATTAACGTTCTATCTTCATAAATGACATGACTCAAAACAATACAATTTTGAACACTACAAACACAGTAAGCTGAAGTGAGTCGAAACAACAAATGTTACACTTGCGCCATTTTTCCGTTGATTTTTGTCGCTAAGTGATTACGCTTTTATCAATTCAAATTTCCAACATAGTGATATTTTTTCTTTCCTTTGTTCCTCTATCTCTCTTTTCTTTCAAACTAATTATCTGATTCCACATTTTTCATCCTTTTTTAATATGTTAAACATAAGGTACTTTTATTTGAGTTAAAATGTGCTAGCCTTATCTGCCCATTATAAAGCTGCTGTTATTTTTATTTAACACTACCCTATCTAAATGTTATTAAATATTTGTATATAACCACTTTCCAACTTTTCTATGTCTACTGGTTTCGAGACGTACCCATCTCTTCGTCAGGACACCAATTAAACCAACATGGCGGCCTCCGTGGTGTAGTGGTCAAGACGCTTGACTCACACACGGAAGGTTCCGGGTTCGATTCCCGGTGAGAACACAAAAATTAAAATGTGATTTTTCTCAAGCCTGGGTGCTCTGTGATGTAATTCACCACTGTAATTAGGCCTCCTGGCCTGTTGTGGTGCAAAATGTAAATGTAAAAAATGTAAAAAAAAATGTAAATGTAAACATGCAAACCAACGTGTAAAACTCACTATACAACTTCACCATAGTTGTTGCACAAAAAATTAAAACCAACACGACATGCATTTTGATAAGCACATCCTTTTGACATATATTTTCGTTTTTTAGTACAAAATTCGTAACCAACTCTTCTTTTGACCAGTCTGATTTGAGTCAGCTAAAAGATATTGCACTAAGCAATAACTTTGCTAAAGTACTTATTTTTTATACTTAAAGATTTAAATAAATTGCTGAAAAACATTTTTATTTGCCTCATTTAAGAAATATATATGCTATGTATGAAGAAATTCATAAATTTACTACCGTACGAGTGACAAAGTGAATAACAAAATTTATTTTTAACTGTAGCAAATGACGATGTGAAAGGCTTACACATAGTATTTCATTTGAGTTATATTTATGCTACGTACATAAATATAATTGTAAGTTTTTATATTTTCAATCCAAACAAAGTGATAATACACCTTTCAGTTTTTCAGTTCACCTGGAAAAGACTGAACATTTTTATCTTTATTTTGCTCTCCACGCCATCACCTGTCTTTTTCGACAGCGTTATTCAGTCAAATTTGAAGGTTCTTCTTACCTACGCCTTACATTTCATAAAAAATGTATTTTTACATAGAATTTTCCCGTCATCACTTCTCGGAAACAGACTGTGATGTACTTGCATCCCTTACAATCATTACTCGAGCGTTTTTGTTGCCTTATTTTAGGGGTTGTATTTTATTGTCTGTCATCCCCATAAGTCTTAAAGAGATGTTAACATGATGAATATGTGTCTACATAAAATCATTTTTTCCCGTATGGAAGATTGATAAATATTTGTTTTGTTTTTTACCCTAGGAAACGCTTAAAGCGCCAACGAATAGTGCTTTAATATAATAACTAGTACAATCACTATTAAACTAAGCCAAATAAAAACATTTTTTTTTAATTAAAATAAATATTCTCTTTCTTTTGATTTACGCAAACGTTTCATTTTGAGGGCCATTTCCAACGAGTTGAAAATAATTCACTTTTAGAAAAATGTAAATCAAGTTGGGGTAGAATGGGATTCGAACCACGGACCTTTGAGCCGTGAGTCCGACACACTAGCCACGGGACCACAAGCCGTATATTTTTATCACCGTTATGATTTATTTATTCATTATGTATCTTATTATCACTGTTACGTAGTGAATTAACATTTTCTTTACTGGCAACTTATGTAAGACTTTAAATATCCTGTTCCTGCCCAAATCCTTTCTTATTCAAATTCTTGTTCTTCTACAATTCTGTGAGCAAGTCACAAGTAAAAAGTTGTCTCTCTGATAAATCTGTATCATATGATGCGTCAGCATATTTTCTACAAAGTGAAGTTTAGTGTTATTTATATAAGCTGTTTATACAGCCTTAATTATACAGTTCATCATCATCTACACGATACCGGTATCTGTGCTACAGCAATAGTGAAATGCTCCATATAAGAAACAATTCGAAGAACTTCAAAAGTGAGAACAAATTTCCATACAGTACACTTAACGATAATTCCCTTTGTTTTCAGTGTACAATACCTGAAAGGCATTGAGCTGACCTAACAATCACCATTAAAATTTATTTAACATATTAGTCCTGTAACGTCACAAGTTCTCTGCGGTGAGTTCTGCCATTGATGAATTGGCATTCCGTCAACAGGAAATCAAAAACAAAAATATTTAACATTGGTTGATTTGCAAGAACTCGTCACGTTATTCAAAGTAGTTCATTTTGGTAAAATCCATTTATTTTTCATACATTTTCGAGAAACGTTGATGTACATTTAAATGCTTTAATTTTAATGCATGTACAAAAATAAATTTTATTTCCAGTTTTCAATAGCGCTGAACTACCTTATTAATTTTTTTATATATGGCATTTCTGCCATTTACATATCTGTAGTATAAAGATTGCTTGAAAATAAAAATATTTAAAAAATCGAATATTAATATACTCGTACTATAAACATTATACATTATTTGAAATACGTACATATTTTAAAGTAATTATAAAATAACAAAATACTTAAATCAATCAAATTATAACTATTCTAACCCGATCTCCTGAAGTAGATTTGCTTTTTCTGATTAAAATACGTTGGTCACTTTGTTTTTCAAGTTGAGTTTAATATATTAGGTAAAGCTGACGTTGATTAAAATTATATTTAATTATATTAAAAGTCTCTCCTTCATTTTTTCATATGAGAGTTGCAGCATTAATAACCTTACGTTTAATGCACAGAGTTTATATTTCAAATACGTCGTATTCGTAACTTAAATTGTTGTATGAATTTGAAATAAAAATACGTAGTATATTTCAGGAGTGGATTTTGTTTCCTGGCCATTTTTATACAAGTAGTATTGGGAAAGGAAAGAAATTTCGACTGTGGACCTTTACATTTGTATTTACTCCTCTTCTTAATTAAATCTTACCAAAATTGTTGACATTTACCGAGAACTAAGAAAACTAAATAAATTTTAGGTTTTTTTTATTATTTGCTTTTAGAGATATTATTTCTGTTACAAAAAACGACCTCAAATATGATTTTTTTTTGGTTTGATTGTTCAAAATAAAATAAATTAATTCATGAATTTGGAACTAGATTTTCTTAACTTAAGCATTCGTTGGAACGTGTAATAGATTTGATATTAAATACAACAATTTAACCATTTTTGTGACATTTGTTTTATAAACAACAGTTAATCATTTTTCACAAATAAAGTAAAAGTATCAGTATATGGCGCTTAATGAAATTTGAATAATATTATTGTTTAAATATAAATAGTATTTTTTGCATTTTTTCAGTTGAATTCACAAATTTCCGTTTAAAAACAATATATTTTATGTTTCATTAAATTATTGATAATATTTTTTGTTTGTTATAAACGCGGTGATTATATCATTACCTTTTAAATCAAAACAAGATACCTAATAAACACCAGTACGTGCGTCACTTTTTAATTATATATTTTTTAATCCCAACAAACACAATGAGAAATGACTTTCAACAAAAATACGTACACGCGAAACAATCCTTTTACGTGACCGAGATCCGAACACCTTTACGCGGCGGAGATCGCAAAAACCGGCGGAAAATCTAACGAACGAGCGACGTACCTCGTCTGCGGTAGCCCTAGGCCGACTGGCGGACATTGCAACGACGAGAGCGGAGATCGGGCGCCTTCGGAAAAGCTCGTCGTTTTCCGCCGTCCTCGAACTGTTAGCGAGTATCCGGAAGGCTTTCATACAGGTGAGTCGGACAGAGCGAAGATAACTCATACAGAATACGTCTGCAAAAGTCCAAATGAAACAGAAATGAAGGACACATTCGTAACAAAGTTATTCCATATATATGATCAAATATTTTATAAGAAAATATTGAAATTAACATTTCTTTTATGCTTTTATTTCATGCAGCATGTAGGTATGTATTTTTTTATAGTTCCGTAATATTTTATTATGAATTTGGTATTTTGAGGTTTTGAAATTGGGTTAGTTTTCAGCGGGTTGACGTATTATGAGAATGGAATATTTCTAAGTTAAAAATGGATTAGGTGTATAAAAAATTTACACATAATTTTTTATACAGGAGATTTAATAAAGATTGATAAATACTTTCACTAAAACTAAACAATGACAAGCCATAAGCCCTGTTAATGCCACAACTACGATAAACCTTTTTCATGTAGGTTTGTCATCTGTTTTGAAATGTATATCAATTTTATTCTGTGCCCGGTCGGATAAAGAAATTAGCTGCATTAAGTTATATTTAGCATGTTTTTGCGTAAAGTGTAAAAAAAAAAAAGGAACGTCTCCCATGCGCTGGGCTGACCAGATAAAAAACTGCAACAGGCACTTTCTTTGTGACAACTCTCAGAAATGCGAGGTGCCGAGATAAGCGAAGAGAATTCCGACATGGTGGTCACGATCCTGTGTCATGAGAGACCGACTAAGAAGAGGAAGAAGTTCTTTTTAGTTATATCTACTATTTTGACATTGAGAGAGCCACGACGAAGTATCTGATGGTCATTCCGAAAGATGTTTTCCAGAAATGCTTCCAATCATGATATCAACATTGAGAAAAGTGCATCGCTAGCTATGACAAATACATTGAAAGCGATTAATTCAAATTATTTTGTTCATAATACAATTTTCATTCAACGTTTTTTTTTTTATTAGATGTTATTGTTAAATTATTTTTTGAACCATTTCGGATTGTTTACATTCATTCGATAAAATATTTGTTTCTTATTTATATTCATACTCTATTGTTAATGATAAAATTTTCAACATTTATTTTAAAGGTTGTCTTAGTCTTTTTTAGTTTTGTCCGGTAGTTTAATATATAATTTCAGTACCTGGTTTATTTGACTCAACTGGCTTTCTCTCTCCGTGGATAGATTTAGTGACCAACTTGGAGGTGTTGAGACGAGCCAGTGCCAAAAAAGAACTACTGTCCTCAATAAAACAGAGAAAACTCGCATATCTGGGCCATATCATGCGCGGAAGCAAATATACGCTTCTACAGCTTATTGTGATGGGAAAGATCGAGGGAAAGCGTGGGGTTGGAAGGCGACAGATGTCCTGGCTGAGAAACATCCGCGACTGGACGGGAGTGCGCGGGGTCGAGGCGCTGTTCCAGTTGGCGCAGGACCGGAATGCCTACTCTAGAGTGATCGCCAACGTCGGGGAGACCTGATATGGCACAGAAAGAAGAAGGCTTTGTCTCGTTTTAGAATGAAATAGTGCGATATTGTTCTGATGCTTTCGTATTGTGTCCGTGATTGTTACATTTTTTATTCAAGTTTTAGTTCTTTGTCTACTATAACATCTAGGACTTTTTTACAATAATACAACAACAGTTTTGGGAGAGCACTCCTTCCATTGTATATCACCCGCCGATGGGAGGAGTGCGCTCCCGAAACGGAAGTTGTTTTTTTTAAATAATAAAATTGTGTACTACTAATGACAAAGTTTTATTTTCAAAATAATTTATAATGAAGTGAATGCCGATTTAATTACTAATATTGAATATTTTAATTAGTATTATGTTTTGCTGTTGTTAATTATTATGCCTTTACAAAAGCACAGCCCAAAAAGCTATAATTGATTGCTTAATATGTATAAAAATGTAATATGAAAAGGAAAAATCAATACATACTTTAATATTTATTTAAATTTGTTGTCGGATGATTATTCGTCGTTCGTTGTACATCGACAAAACATAGCACCGTATTATTTTTTACCTTGCTTATAATATACAAGGTTTTTATTTCAAAAAGAGGATTTTTTTCCAGTTAAATTACTTTAAATTTAAACTTAGTTTTTGCGATCAAGAAAGATATTCTATAGTGGGCCAATCAGGCACTTCTCAGCATTTGCTCATGTGGAGAGGAAACCACTTAAAACTCTCCCGGAGAAGCCGGCCTGTTGACAATAGTCAACAGGCCTTCCTTTCCACTACAAGAGTACCACCAATTGCCCGCACTACATTGACCATGTATGATACTACCTCTCGGGTGAGTTTTTTATTACCTTTCTCCGACGGGATGTCGCTTAGATCTTCACCCAGGCTTCTGCATCGCACCTCTAGCTGTTGTATTTGAAAGCTGAAAAGGGGACAATGCATCAACAGGTGAGGAACATCTTGAGAAGTTTTATCGTCACATGAGCAGTTGTCGATCTCAGAGAGCTTGAAGCAATGCAGGTAGCTCACAAACCCGCCAGAACCCGTGAAAATCTGGGTGACCTCGTAGCCAGCTTTCTGCATTCTCCTAAAACCATAGGCATGAACAATTGTAGGGAAAAACATTTTGGTAATACTTCCGGTAAGTTAACTCAAAAAACGACCGTTCCAGAATTCAAGGGTCTTGCTTCTAACTTTCCTTTTGGCAAAGCTGAGTGGGAAATCAGGGGCTGTGTTTTTGAGCGTAGCTAGCAAGAGGGGTTACTGTCTCGGCGTCAGATGGCAACCAACCGTAAAACAGAAACCATCCGATGTGTGGATTGAGGACTAGAAGAACTGACA